>NW_027397088.1:18294028-18489028 GCF_003265705.2 Callorhinus ursinus | reverse complement strand
TCCTTCTCTCGCTGTCTCTCTCTGTCAAATAAATAAATAAAATCTTAAAAAAATAAAAAAACTTTCAGCTTGGAAGATTATTGTTGGAAAAGTTAGCTTTGCAGGGGAGGCAGTGTTGATTATAAATATGTTTACACCAGAAGGTAAGTCACAGGCTTTAGAACCAGACAAAAACAACAAACAAATTTCAGATGCTTTCTTTTGAGAAATTACAAACTTATCAAAACCAAAAATGAGGGGTTTTTTTGTTCATTAAGCTAAAGGGGTCAGTTTTTCTAATGTCTACATTGATCCATGATAGCAAATTGGACATTAGCAAAAATACGAATTATTTTAGATGATAAAGATGATGCATTTAAGCCTCATTTCTGCTTTGCAGCAATTTGGGGTGTTCACAAATAGTAATGCCAACTGTTGACATTTATTATTAAGTGTGATGGGTAGGGTGCATCTCTGAACATAAGCCAGGTTGCTAATGCCAGAATGACTAGCTGTATTTCTAACTATTTATAATTTATATTTATAAGATAAATTTTGTGCTTTCAGCAATTTGAGAAAATCAAAAATGAATTCAATTTTTGAAAATTATACCCCATTTAACATAACTCTAGGAAAATGAAGGTTCAATCAATCAAGTTACTTAAAATTTCTGTAACTAGATTAATTCATGTGATTATCTTTACCAGATTAGTTTTACTTGAGACTTCTAATTATTTTCCTAGTAATTGCTAACTTAGGCCCACAGCTATCGACTCTAAAATTCCCTTGTCATTCAGAAAACATTTATTTACAACTAGGTGTTAGGAATACATTTTTATTTTTAAGTGATATTTTTCTGGTGCTGGCACTAGAGAAAAGGAGACAGACGAGTATCTGACAGTTTCATAAATGTCTCAGCAATCTGTTATAGTAGTACAATAAAGGGCTACCTAATCAAACCTGGAAGAAACAGGAAGGATTCCTGGAAGAGATGATATATGAATGGAATTTTTAATAATAGTAATAACAACAATGCTATTCTAAATATTTCACCTTTATTTTTCATTTACTGTTCACAGCTGAACTGTGATAGATGCATTATCATCATCTCCTGTTACAGATCAGGAGATGGGGGCAAAAGGTTGATTTACTTGCCCAAGTCAGTATAGAGAGGAAATAGAGGTTTCCAGATACCAGTCTAAACTGGCCTGAATCCACAGCCCATTCTTAACCACCCACCATGAACTCTTTCCAGTTTCAAGCAGAGGGAAAAATTCAAAGATCCTGAGGTCTAGGAAATCACCAAACATTTGGAGACCAGCAAGCAGATCGGTATAGTTAAAGCACAGTGCATAAGGTGGGTATTAGTGCCTAACATCAATCTAAATTTATCCATGAGAATTGTAGGCACTGTTGGTTATAGCCTTGATTCAGATGATTATACTAGTTAGAAAAAACTAGGTTGTACTGGGGTGAAAATACAGCTCCAAAATCTCAGTGGCATAAAACAGATGTGTTTATATCTTGCTTACATGACACGTCCAGCCACTCACAAGGCTAACGTGGGCTCCATCTTAACTCTTGACTTCCAGGATTGTTCTGGTAGGAAAAGAGAGGACTGCATGGTCAAGCCCAGGCAATTAAATGCTTTGGCCCAGAAGTGATGTCTGTCACTTTCACTCACACTTCATTGTCCAACACGAGTTCCATGACCACACTTGAACTTCAAGAGTAAAGGAAGTTCAATTCCCCTTGTACTTTGAAGTTGAGCAGTAGAGGATATTGGTAATTATGAGTAATACATTCCATAGTTTTGGTTTTCTCAGTATTGAGAGGTAATAGCATGCAGCACGTAAAAATAGGATTTGAAGTCAGACATAGCCAGGTTGGAATCCCAACATCACAACTTGTTTTCTTCTGATTAAGGTACTTAACCCTCGAAATTACATTTTCTTTTTCCTAATTATAGAGGCATTGCCCTTTCAAGATTGTTGCAGGGTTTAAATGAGATCATGTATCAAAAGCATAATGGAAGTGTTTATGACATAGAAGCCCAATAAATGGTGGATTTATTTTACATTGGTCAAGAATCTGCAACTTAGGAGAAGTGAAGAGGAGATTTACAAAAAGGATTGTAATATAATAGTTGATTACAGTGGTTACCTCAGTTTACATAACAAAATATTCAGTGAGACAGCAGGAAATTAGAGTTCACATGCCATAAACAAGGGAGTCTCTACCTTGTTTCTTTCTTGTATTAGTTTTCTATTGCTGCATAATAAATTACAACAATCTTAGTGGCTTCAAGCAGTTCCCATGCAGTTAGCTCATAGTTTTGGAGGTCAGAAGTCCAGGCTGGGTTCAACTGGGTCCTCCAATCAGTTTCTCACCAAACTGAACCACGGTGTTGCTCAAGTTATACTCTCATGTGGAGATCAGGGTCTTCCTCCAATCTTATGAGGTTATTACAGAATTCAGTTTCTTCCTGCTATCAGATGGAGATCCCTGTTGCTTGCTGGCTGTGGGTCAGGAGCTGCTTTCAGCCCCTAGCCACTGTTCCATGCCACATAGCCCCTGAAGGCAGTTCACAGCATGGATGTTTGCTTTCTTCTAGGCCAGTGGAAATACTTCTGACTTCTTCCTCTGTGATTAGAGAAAACTCTATGCTTTTAAAAGAATTACCTGATTATCTCATGCCCACCCCCAGATAATCTCCCCTTTGCAATGTAACATCACATCATACTCAGAGGTTCCACCCACACTCAATGGGAGAAAAGTATACAGAGGTGAGGGTCATTGGCAATCATCTGAGAATTCTGCCTACCACATCCCTTCACAATTCTTACATGTTGAGCACAGCATGGTCTCCAGTTACAGTAATTCAGGGAGATAGAGCGTAGGAGGCATCTCTGGTATATAACATACAATCCTTAGTGCCAACAAGCATAGGATTTCTAGGACAAATGATTTGTTTCTTTCATTTTGAAACCCATTCCTAAGGGAAATCTTCATATATTTGTTATGACACAATTCTCCATGTGTCCTGCTTTTCTGAACATCTTTCAAACAGAGGCACATACTGCCCTTTGTCCTAGACTATCTTTTAAAGGATATCCTTTATATCCTATTATATCCAAACAACCTTGAAATTTAGAGACTGTGTCTCTCTCTAGAGCAAAGGGCATGTTTGCTTACTAGCTTGTATGATAATATCTCCCTCCAAAGCAAAGAGCAGACATGCCTATTGCCTATTATAAAAGATCCAGATTTCCCAAGTCAAGATTCCTCCCCTGGAACACAGCATACTGTATAAGAGACAACCATCTGGCTCCATCTGCTTCATCTCCATTGGAACGTGGAGGCAAAAGGAAACTGACCAAACAGTCTGGTGACTGATTGCTATGAGTAATAAGCAGTCATTTGTCTCTGACCCAGAAGTCTTGTGTCTTCTGCCAAAAGCCATAAAATTATGGCAAGCTAACACATTAGCTTGGAAGGAGAGTAAAATCGTAGACTTTTCATGGTTCTTGACAATATTCAATGCTTTGAAAGACAGAATATAAGGAATGGACAGTGAAGAGAAAATTTGTACTCAAAGAAAAAAGCTGATTGCATTTATTTGTAAAGAATTATACATACATATCTTTCCCTTTAGAGGATAAATACCTGGAAGGATGCCGTTAAAAATATCTAGATTGATAGACAATTTGAGTGATTTAGATGGCCTGATTTTGGTCATTAAGGATGAAAAATTCTATGAATCTCACATGAATATTTTCAGTGTGTGCTCATTTTTCTTTTCTTTGGTAATATTAATACAGATCATATTATCTATATTTGTATAAAAAACTTTTAAAACAGATTTTTCTTTAATCCCTATGTATAACTGGCTTGTAATCCTATAAATACTGCAATTCAAATTATTTCCAGTTTTTCTTACAAATGCAGAACACTTGTTATCACAGATCACACTTTTAAGGAAATATGAAACTTTATGCATATCAGAAACCATTCCACGATGAGCAGAATTTACAGATTACTTAAGGTAGACTTTATTTTTTCCATAGGATAAACCTTTTTTTCCAAATAAAATGAAAGAAATTCTTGTAAAACTTTGATTCATCATCAAACTTTTCCCCCAACTTCTATTCATTGGTTCTACTACTGAATATTGAAGTAAACACACCCACGCTCACACATGCATGTTTGTGCATGTGGGCACATACCCCTAGATTCCTGTATAGAAAAGCAAATTTATTAAGAAGCACAGATACCTTTTGGAAATTCACTAAAATGTAATCTCACATCTAGACTGATATTGACATGTCTTTAATATTTCTTGCATATAATTATTTCTCATTGTCTAGTATCATATTAAGATTTTAAATGCTGCAAGAAATGTCCTGGCCTCTGGTTTTAAATGAGTCAGTTTCTAGAATTTGGGAGACCACAAGGACATCCTCTATCTACCATGCCCCAGATTCTTTAGTATGGCACAATTTGTTAGCTCATTACATTTTTTAATTTTTTTCATTTCAGTTATCAGTGTAGCATTAAATCTTTGATTATGTTCAATTTGGGTATGGGATATCAGCCAGTTTGAGAGCCAATTAGTTTCTATTGCAGTTGGTCTAAATTAAGATGATAAACCCCTTTCCACAGCAGGCATCCACTCACCACTGGACTCTGCCCCATCACAAAGTGTGAAAATCACTAAGCTTGTTTTAAAACTAAATCAGAAGTCAAATGAAAATATTTCCTGTGTGCATGAACATTCAAGGGTCATAGTTTACAACGAGTTCATGTTGCAGGGAGAGCAAGGACCCAGTCATAATTCTCTTAGATTAGAGCTTTTCATTTTATCCTGCTATTCAGTTTTTCTTTTAGAAACCAATTGACTCCATCAGACACCAATCATATTCACAATGGTATCTTTTCTAAATCATGGAGGCGAGGAGATATGTGTCATTCTTGGCCTTTAATTTATTTCAGAAATCGGTGTCAGGATACCAAAAAAAAAAAAAATCAAGTCCGATTGAAAAGGGATAAGAATGGCAAATGGCACAGCATACAAGCCATTTTAAAACGCTTAGGTTTGAAATTTTATTATATGAATTAGGTTCTGGAATTTAGGAAGCTAGTCGTAATCAGTTTTGTGAATACAAAATAATAGGTAGGTAGAGATAGAGATATACATGGCCATACTTAGATTCGTTACAAAACTTGCTGCAACTTTGGGAAATACAGGAAAATGTAAAGAAAAAAAACTGATACTATTCAGTACCATAATAGCCATGATAATCCCTATTAACATTTTGGTGAAATTCCTTTTCCTTTCTTTTCTAAGTACGCAAACACGTAACTATGTGTTGGAAACTGGAGTATTGAGTTTTACAGCGTTTTGTAGGTGGTCAGTGTGTGCTATGCAGAACCTCAAGGGAAGCGCTAAGGTGGTCGGTCAGGTGGCAGAAGAAAGGAGCGAAGGGAAAGCTAGGCCGGAACCTTTACTGGGGTTTCTACAGAAAAAGCACAGAGCAGGGCAAACAGTTTAAGATTGAGTCATTTGAATAATTCTGGTGGTCTTCGGGCACAAAAATGGTCTGTGGTTACCTGGTACCTGGCCCTGGGTTGCTTTACGGAGGGCAAATATTGACCGTTGTGTGAGAGTTTGATAAGGATGTAGTTTGGGGGAAAAAAATTTTTTTAATTAAAAAAAAAGTATGTAGTTGGGGGACATGAGCTTGGGATTGGTTGGTTTGTACAGGAAAGGCATGCTCCCGGCTGAGCCCTTTATTTGATCGCTAAGCACTGGCTCTTAGATGGCTCTGGGATGGCCAGTCGCTCCCCCTTTAGCAAGGCCACAAATGCCAGAGCATCCAGAATACAGAAAATAAGAAAATATAGTTAATATAATTGGTCCAGTGATGGATGGATGCCAAATAAGCAAATACAGAATTTACGAAAAGACAGAACAAAAGGCATAGTTTCTTCATGACTGCCTAGCAATCCATCACAGAAGTATCCTGCAATTTATACAGTAATTCTGCCATTTTTAGATGGTTATCTATTTTATAGTTGTTTGGTGTTTTAAACAATTCCACAATGAACAGAGAAGAAAAAGACAGGAAAAAAAAGACATGAAATCATTTAAAATGCTATATATAAATATATATCATAATTATACATTATATAATATATATGTATATAATACAATCATACATGTGATATCATTATGTTGTCATTATAAAATTTGTGTGCTTTTGTCTATATAAGGAAATTGGAAAAGCAAGTTAGATCTGTTTTTACTGACTTCTAGAAATGTCTACAATATATTGACAAGTGAAAGGACACTGCAGAATAATGCATGTAATAAAATGCCTATTTCAGCAGATCAATCAACCAAAATCTCTTTATATAATATGCTATATATATTCATTTGAACAAGAAAAAATGTACCAAAGAGTACCTACCAGACCACTAAAATTGGTTTCCAGAGAGGAATGACAGGCTTAGGCAGAAGGCAGGCGAGGGAAAACAATTAACTTTGCTTCTATACTTTTGTATTATATCATTTTATGTATTACAAGAAGGTATTATTATAATTTCAAAATATCCAATAAAGACATTTTTTAAAAGGAAACTATTTTGTGTTCATTTCTTATTTTTCCTTTCAATAAATTCCTAGGAAGGCTTTACTAAGTTAAAAAAAGTATAAATATATAAAGGAGATACATATAGATACATATTATATATACATGGAGAGAGAGAGGATGTTATCATATGTGCTACCATCAGCAATGTACAAAGAGAAGTGTATTTCTTTATAATGCCAACACTGGACATTAACATTTTCAAATTCTAAAAAGAAATTATAAACATTTGATTGGTTTTGATTTGATCTGATTACTGGTAAAACTGAACTCTTTAACCATTTGTTATCATTAATGAGGATGCAATGATAAAATATTTTCTTTTTAAAGGGAAGTTATTTTTATTGATTTGTATATGATCTTTGTATATTAATAATATGATGATATATAAAATGATACAGGTTAAATTGGATTAATTGGTATTTATTATGGTGACCCTGAAAATGTATAAGATCTTAAAATATCTTCTGATTTATCAAAGAAAGATTAAATTATATTTTCCAAGTAAAAATAAATTAAATTAAATGATGTTAACCATTTGCCATACATTGCAAATACATTTCCCTTTTTCTCACTTGAATTTTTATCTTACTCTCGATGTTTTCATATGCAAAATGTAGGAGACATTCCTAGTGGTCAGCACCCTGGTTTTTGCTATTGCTTACTCTACACAGACTCATCATCCCTAAAGATGACTTTCAGTGTAAATTTATAGCTGCAATAACTACTGAAAAAGCATCTTTTTCCTTCCAAAGTCTAAGAAAAGAACCCCAAATTCTTTTGATTTTCAGTAAATTTGAGGCTTATTACATTACAATGTTATAGAAGCTCATCTTTTCAATATATATTAAAATGTCAATATCTGAAAGGGGAAAATTATCATCCCTTTGCCCAGAAGTTTGTAAAATACTCTTGTTAATTTATTATTCAAGATAAACTTTAGAAGCATTTTGTTTAAAAAAAAAATCATGATTAGATTTTTATTGGAATAGTATTCACTTGATAAATGAATTTGGGGAAAACTGCTTCTTTATTAACCATCACCACAACATGTTCCTCCATTTATTAAAATTCTCTGTCATTTGGTGAACTCTGGTTTTAGTTACCTGTTGTAGCTCTTCTTAGATATACATTTGCTATTCTTAGGAATAAGATTTTTCATTAGATTTTCTAAGTGGTTAGTTCAAGTCTATGGGCAGGTTACTAACCTGTGTGTGTTTTTAATCTGGCCACATCTCTGAGCTATCTTTTAACTTGATCAGCAGTTTTGTTTTCTTGAAGTTCCTGGCTCTACCACAGATAATTGTTAAGAATTCTGTGTTTTCCTTTGCCGTGAATATTTTGATCATTATGGCTTTCTGCCTCGGTGCGTTAACAAGAACGTCCACAATGCTGTACAATAATACTGATAATAGCAGGCACCTTTGCCTCAGTTACTGGATTCTGTGGAAGATAATCACTATTATGTATCACACTGACTTCTAGTTTAAAATGGATATCCTTAACTGACGGAGCCACCCAGGCACCCTCCCTAAAATGGATATCCTTCTACCTAGTTTGCGAAGATTTTTTAAAAATAAGGAACATAGCCTTTTTAGAACCTTAGCCCTTTTCGAACCTATTGAGATGCTCGTTAAGCTTTTTGTTTCCCCTTTTTGATCAACTAACTTGATATAGTAATAGTTAAAAATACTAAGTCATTCTTGCATCCTTTAAACACAGCTAATACCAGTTTTAGTGGATATAAGTAGCGTTAGGCCTATTTTTGTGTATTTTTGTATGCCTGATATATCTTTTCCCATCTTTTCTACTTAAAACACGATTATTTGGTTTTAGGTACTTCTTATAAATGGGTTCAGTTTAAAATCTAATCTAAGCATCTTCGTATAACAAATACATATTGCCATCCCTGGGGCATTTAGTATTATTGGTGGACATCCTGGTTTATAGTTATTTTTCATTTTTAGACTTTGTTTTCTTTTGATGTTGGCTGTCTTGTTATATTATTTCTTAAATTTGTTTTGTTCTTTTTTGCCCTGACCATCCAATCTATCTTAATTTTCCTACTGGTTAAATTAGGATGTCAAATCATATCTAAAACTCTGCTCTTGAGTGATCAAGAAGGAAACTGTGTATTGCCATCCTACTAGACAAGAAGTTCGGCATACATTTACTCCCCAGCCAACAATGATTTCCATAAGCACAGATGGTTGATTTTTGCTCACGATGTATTATTTATATTAAGTATCTTTTCTTTCAAGAATTATTTCTGACATTTGATTCTAATTTTTGACTAATAACCTAATTCTAATTATTTTACTACTATTTGGATAGGGGGTGTGAGAGCCTTCATTTATACTCTTGTTCCTGGCCCCAGAGAGATGTAGGTGTGGGCCCTCTCACTGCCATCATCTGAAAACTTGTAAGGTTTTCTTCCTTTATGTTTAAAAAATATTAGAAGGATGAGGTCTTCACCTTCTTTTTTTTTTTTTATAAATCTTACCCACCAACGGGCCCTTGAATTGGCAGATACAAAGCTTTCTTCGGTTCAAAAAAGTGATCGTCTGTTATTTTCCTGTTCAGCGGTTCTTGGGGATTGCTGTTATACCCAGATTGGAATATCTTGATATCGCGTTGGCCCAACTCATTTTCATATATCGATCCTTTCCCCTTGAAATCTCAGACTTTTTATCCTACGTCCTTAATTCAATTTTATGCAGTGTCTAATCTATTTGCCACTTGCACTTCTGTTTTTGAAATATCAATCATGCTTTACGGTTTTAAGCACGATATTCTCATCCCACATTTTCCCTCCTTTATGTCTGTCTTCCTAAATTTAAGTGGATATCACTCCCATGTGAAAATATAAAATGTTCTATCTACAGTCTCCAGTTTCTTGGGGTAAAACTATTTCAGCAAGAGGCAGTCCTGTGATTTTTTTTTTTTAGGGCAGCCCTGCCCCCACCTTTTTTTTTTTTTTTTAACTGCAGTTTCTCTTTTGTGGTCTTCTGCCTTTGTTCCTTAGAGAAAAAGCCAGCTCGTGACCTGGTATGATGCCCATTGCTGAAGTTTTCTGGTAACTGCATCCCCCTGGGCACCCGTGTTTGAGCAAGTGTTAGCCAAGTGCCCTCCTGTGTGCTCACGGCAGGTGGTCTGTCCTCACACCTTCACAGTGAAGTGGTGGACGTGGATTAAACGCCTCTCATCCAACACATCCAACGCGCTCGCAGAAGCCCAGTGCTCTCGCAGGAAGAATGAAAATTCTCCAAACGACTGGAACATGCATCAAACTCTTTCTAGTTTTCATGCAGAAGCAGGAATTTTTACCTGCTTTTATACTTTTCTGGTCAATTCTACTGAAAACTGAAGACAGGAATTTGATTTCTAGTATGCTCTCACCAAAATAACATTTTTTTTTTTAGTCTACTGATCATTTTATTTTTTGTGTATGGGAAACTTCATCAGGAATATGTGCAACTACAATGAAAATTATTCACTTCAATCTCCAAATGGCTTCCCTTAAGGAGATCACAATCTCACAGCAAAACTTGCAGTATGATTTGCCAAAACGTTTAAGAAACTGTATAGCTGGGCGCCTGGGTGGCTCAGTCGGTTAAGCGACTGCCTTCAGCTCAGGTCATGATCCCGGAGTCCCGGGATCGAGTCCCACATCGGGCTCCCTGCTCAGCAGGGAGTCTGCTTCTCCCTCTGACCCTCCCCCCTCTCGTGCCCTCTCTCTCTTTCTCTCTCTCAAATAAATAAATAAAATTTAAAAAAAAAAAAGAAAGAAACTGTATAGCTGACCCTTGAACAACGGGGGTTTAGGCGCACCAGTTCCTCTCACCCCTGCGTAGTCAAAAATCTATGTATAACCTTTGACTCCCCCCAAATTTAACTGCTAATAGCCCACTGGTGACCAGCAAACTTACCGATAGTCAATTAACACATATTTTGTATATGTATTATACACTGTATTTTTACAATAAAGCTGGAGAAAAAAGTATTAGGAAACTCGCAAGGAAGAAAAAATATATTTAGAGTGCCTTACTGTAAAAATCCACATATAAGTAGACCACACAGTTCAAAACCGTGTTGTTCAAGGGGTCAACTGTAGTTCACTTCCACAAAGTTAAACTCTTTCTACATGATGGAAAAATTACTGATAGGATATAATGAATTGAATTAGTATTCTTTTAATTTGCAAAGGGCTTTACATCTTTTATCACATTTATTTTCACAACAACATTACAACATCATCTGGTAGATGGGATACATAATAAAAAGCACATTTTCCAGATGAAAAGCCTATGATCCAGAGATAACTTACATAAGAATTCTGTCAAGCAGTGGCAAAGCGAGGACAGAAAGGAGTCATTTAATTAAGTAAGATAAGACTCAGGATATTTACTTAATTTCTAATGATTTCAAATAACATAAATAAACTCCTCTCACTCCAAACTTAGTTGCAGCCACTCATTCAACTCATCCCTGTATCAGATTCCTTACAGACAGGTTTGATTCTTGATATGTTGGCCCCACAAGATAAGGTTTACAAGGTACATAAGATAGACCACTGAAAGAAAATACAACACGGTCTATTTCTTTTTGAAAGAGAAAATTGACCTTATTTTAGAGGACATTAGAATACTGGCTGCCCAGGAACCAAACTCAATTATGGCAGATTAAAGATGGCAGAAAATTCTTTAATTCTCTTCCCACCAAAAAAATGGGGCCCATGCCCCTTCTCTTCGAATCTGGGGACTCTCTGTGCTTTTACTAACAGAAACAGCAGAAATGGCCCCACCAAAACCTTAAGAAACTGGTAGTTTGCATTTCTGGTCTTTTGGACCACTCTTTCTAAGTGCCCATGTAAGTATGAATACCCTGAAACCACCAAGCTGGAGAGGTCCCGTGTAGACACTCTAATCAACAGTCCCAGCTGAACCCAGTTTTCCAGTCATTTCCACCAGACACCAAACACATGATTCTTCAGACCAGACCAGGCACCAGCCCACTACCACCAAATGACTCCAGATGACACCACATGGAACATAAAAATCTCCTAGCCAAGCTCTGCCCCCAAATCATCATCTAGCAATGAAACGATTGTTATTTTAAACCACCAAGCACTGAGATAAGTTGTCACACAGCAGAAAATCACTGAAATACTTGTCATCCTATTTGAAGAAAGTCTGACTATAGATGAAAGGCAGAGCTCCACTTCCCAACACAGAAAAGTCGAAGTAGAAAATACTTTTTCACATCCTTGGTGACCAAAGTGCAAGTGTGTGACCTGAGTTAGTCAAACAGGAGCCCAAGTTCAAGACTTTGAACCATGAAAAGGAGTGACACAAAGGAGAGGTAAAGTTAAAGGAAATTCAGAATAACTGCGACAAATCAAAAAGTCATTTCATGCAAAAGACCATGAATAGCCAAGAAAATGTTGAGGAACGGTAGTAACGTGGGGAGCCTTGCCTTTTCAATATCAAGATTTTTATTAAGGCATAGTAATTAAGATAGTGTGGCTTTGGCTCAGAAATAGACACTGAAACCAATGGAACAGAATACAGAAACTGGAAGAACATGCATGTATGGAAACTCTCCTATATGACATAGGATTTCTAAATTAATGACGAATAAACAGGGCTGAGAAAATTGATTGTCTATGTCAAAAAAAAATAACATTGAATCTTTACCTCAAGCATATGCTGCAATCAATTTTAATTACATTAAAGACACAAATAATGTTGAAATTGAAAACATTTAGAAGGAAATACAGGAGAATCTTTTTTTTTACTTCAGGGTAGGGAATAATTTATTAAATTCATTCAAAATAATAATCAGAAATAATGAAAATTAAACTACAACAAAATTAGCAATTTACCCTCATCAAAGTCCATAAATAAAAGGACATACTATCGACTGAGAAAGAGATCTGTATATAACTGACAAAGGATTAGTATCTAGAATATATACAGAACTTTTCAAATTAAAAAAAAAGACAACTCAAAAGAAAAATACTGCCAAAATAAAGGAGCAAGAAATGAACAACAACAAACAGGAATGAACAGTAAATACTTGAATCCATGGTAAACTTCAAAAGCAAATAAGAAAATGCAAATTTAAACCACAGTGGGATGCCATTTTATACAAATTACATTGGAAATATCAAAAGTTTGAGAAAAATCAAGTGCTAGAAAAGATATTAGCAACTTGCTCCTTGAAACACTTGTAGGGGAAGAGAAAATTGTTATTCTCACTTTAGAGAGGATTTGGACAACATCTAGTAAAACTTAAGGCATTTACCTTAAAACCCAACAATTCCTTCCCCTGTAAGAACCTTACAAAAACTCTTTATATGTACATTAAAAGTAAGTAGAAATATATTAATAGCAAGAAAATAGAAATCATTTAAATACAAATCAAGAGAAAACACAAATTGTGAGATAGTAATATAACATTATTATTCAACAGTGAAAATGAAGGTATGAGACCTATACAAAGGAACACAGATGATTATCATAAATACAACACTGAATCAAAAAGCAAGTTGCAGGGTTACCTGGGAGGCAGAGTCAGCTAAGTGTCGGACTCTTGATTTTAGTTCAGGTTATGATCTCAGGGTCATGAGACTGAGCCCTGCATTGGGCTCCGTGCTCAGTGGGGAGTCAGCTTGAGATTCTCTCTCCCTCTTTTTCCCCCTCTGCCCTTCACCCCTGCACTCCTTCTCTCTAAAATAAACAAACAGGGGCGCCTGGGTGGCTCAGTCAGTTAAGCGTCTGCCTTCAGCTCGGGTCACGATCCCGGGATCCTAGGATCGAGTCCCGCATCGGGCTCCTTGCTCAGCGGGGAGCCTGCTTCTCCCTCTCCCTCTGCCTGTGCGCTGTCTCTCTCTCTGACAAATAAAATCTTTAAATAAATAAATAAACAAACCTTTTAAAAATAAATAAATAATAAAAAGCAAGTTGCAGAAAAACATGTAGAGTATGATACCAAAAACTTTTTTTAAAAAGCAAAACTGAACTACATATACATACAAACACAGTAAATCTATTTTGGAGCAAGGAAAAATAAAGAGCAAATTTCAAATAGTTATTACATAATGGAGCAGGATAAGGGATTTTTCTTCTATTAATGATCTATTAATATGGTGTATGACGTTAATGGATTTCCTAATACTGAATGATATATGTGTATCATTATTTTCTTAAATAGTATTATATTCTTAATGTAGTATTAGATTATGCTTGCTAATATTTAGTGTTTTGCATTATTCATTAGTGATCTTGACTTATAAATTTCTTTATGTGTATATGTACTATATTAAATTTAGATGTCAATGCTTTATAAGAAGAACCTGGAAGTTTCCCGTCAATTTCTATGAATTTGAACAAAAACAGCATTGAGACTAAGTCTGGTAAAATTCTACTGTGAAACTAACTTAGCATCTTGATTTTATGTGAGGTAATCTCTTGATAATTTTATTTCTTTAGAATTTCTAAACAGGCTTCTGAGTCCAATTTTGACAAATTCTGTAATCCTTGAAACTTAAGCATCTAGGTTATCATAAAAGCATGAAAAACAAAAAAGTATGAAAAACAGTCTTTTAATTTTTTTTAAAAAATTACTTCTATTTCAATATATTCCCCTTATCATCTCTTTATCTGCGTATATAGCCTTCCTCATATTTTCCCTTGATAAAGTTAGCTGATTTTTTTATTAATTTTTTTCAAAAAGAAAATTTGGGTAAACTAATTAGAACTTAGATCTTCTGTTCTTCAATGCCTCATTAATTTTTGCTTTTATCTTTGTTAGTTCTCTTTCTTTGACTTTTTTTTTATTTTGTTGGGTTTTTTCCTAACTTTTTCAGCTGTGAATTTCATTCACTTATTTTCACTATTTTACTTTTACTGATAAAAGTATTTAGCTCTATGAAGTTTCCCCTACCTGCTTTAAATGTATTCCATAAATTTTATTTTATTTTATATTTTAGAGAGACAGCATGAGCAGGGGGAGGGAGAATGGGAGAGGGAGAAAGAGAATCTCAAGCAGGCTCCACACTCAGTGCACAGACCAACATAGGGCTCGATCCCATGACCAGGAGATCATAACCTGAGCTGAAACTGAGACTCCGTCGCTTAACCAACTGAGCCACCCAGGCACCCCTCCATAAAATTTTAATATGTACTATTCCAATGATTAATACTTCTTATAGATTCCATAATTTCTGTTTGTATTTTTCCATTTCACCCAAAGAGTTTAATAGAAGGTTTTGTAATTTTCAGTTTTAACCTTGGTGCTTCTGTCTCCTCTTCTCTTTTATGTACTTGGCTAGAGGGAGAGGAGGCAGGAATTAGGATACTGCTCACTCTCCAAAAGGCTTATGGCAGGGGCTTAAGTTGTTCATACTGCTTAGAGTTGGGGTACGGTGGTCCTCCTTAGCTATGGGTGATGTGATCCAAGACCCCACTGAGTGCCTGAAACCATGATAGTACCAAACTCTATGTTTTTTTTTCCTGTATATACATACCTATGACAAATTTGAATTTATAAATTAGGCATAGCAAGAAATTAACAATAACTAATAATAAATTAGAACAATTATGACCATATACTGTAATCAAAGTTATGTGAACATGGTCTGTCTCTCAAAATGTCTTCTTGTACTGTACTCACCCTTCTCGTGATGATACGAGACAATAAAATGCCTATGTGAGGAGATGGAGCACAGTGAATGACACAAATGCCATGATGTAGCTGACCATCAGTACTGACCCTCTGATCACATGTCAGGGGGAAGATCATCTGCATCCCGACTACCGTTGACCACAGACAACCAAAACCTGAGAAAGCAAAACCATAGACAAGGGCAACTACTGTATATTTTTCTACTTAAGAACAATTAAAGTGGCAATGTTAATTTTCTTCTGGTTAGGCTCACTATGGGTTATATGGGCTATATTTGTTTCTCTTGTTGATCAGTATAGTTTTTTGGAGATATTCGAACTTAGTGACAGCCATTTTCCTAGGCTACCTGGAAGTCTCCACCATTGCTTTTAACCTAAACATTTCATTCCTTTGATCCAAAATTTTAATATTTAACATTTAAGTGATCTATCTTTAAAGTTTCTTGTTTCTCCTTTTTCCTTTCCCTGGATACAAAATGTAATGTCCAATCTTAAAGCTATCACAGGTCAAAGAAACTCAGGAATTATCTAGTCCAGCCTAAAACTACCACAGTTATCATTTCTACAACTGATCCAAAAAAAGGACAGGAGGGAGATGGCTATTCAGGCTCTGGTTTCTTATTTTCAAATTTTCAAGACAACATATGCAAAATTTAGAAAGTTATACATATTTTGATTTTTGTTTTAGAGGTTTTTTTCAGTGAAAAATACAGTCCTAGGAATTTCTGCCCATTGGTCTCATCTCAACCCGCAGGGTGAATGGCATACATGTGTACCCCAGAGAACACGGGATGACACAGAATAAATGCTCGTCTCCAAATAGAGGAAGGGAAGAAAGAAAAAAATATTATTTTGCATTATACCAATACAAACTTATAAAGTAGAATGCAATATTTGGATAGTATTTTTAAATGAAATGTGGGTTCTCAAAGAAATGTGACAAGTATCATTAAGGGTACCTTAGTGGAAAATCTGAAAAGCACTTCTCATCTAGAGTAACAGAAAAAATCATGTGTCTTGTATAGAGAGACTGTACATATGGCCTCCAGGGCTTTCATGTCCCTGTAAATTTTCTGTTCATAATCAGCATTCTTATGTTCTCATATTGTTCTCTACATGAAACAGTTTTCACAAGCTCAACTATCCCAGCCTTATTTTTCTATTTACTTTCTGTTTGCAGTAAAAATTCCTAGGGTAGTTACAACACTGTAGGTATCACCAGATATTCTTACATGATCTGAACTTTATGTAATCTTTTATATGTGCAGTCTATTTAATTAAGATTGTTTTTTAACTCCTGAATACTATGTTTGGTTCTTATGGCATTTGGAACTCCTAGGTATTTCTGATATGCACTGTTCTGTGTGTAAATATGTGTATAAATCAGTGTACCTACATATTTTATATAGATATTACATACATACCTAAAATATACAACTAATTTCTAGTTATAATATTAAATTTCACATTTGTCCACTTACATTTTACTTTGTCAATTTCAATTCCTTTTTCTAACTATTGAGATAATTTTGAATCTTGAATCTAAAAACCAGGGGTGCAGATGGGGGTGGAGATAAGGGTGGTTAGGGGGAAAAGTACTTGCATTTTTTTTTTGAGTATAAGACCTAAAGCTACCCAAGATACTTACCAAAAAAAATATTTCTTTAAACTAGCATTAAAGATTGCCCCTACAATGCAAATAGGTTTCCCATAGGTTAAAAAAACATACTTTTGAAGTATTTATTTAATCCCCTGCTTTAAAAATATGGTGAACAGAATATGCCTGGATATAACTTCAGTGGCATGCAGCAAGAGAACCCCTCCTCCAGACAGCAATCTCTATGATAAAACTATTATTCAGTTGCTGCGTCATATATGAAACCTCCCCTATTACTCCACATTGCACATTTCTCCATCTGGTCCACAATATTCTAATATACTTTGCTGACATGACATGGTGTTTTGTTTTGTTTTTTTAATTTGGTAGACTTTGATGGATGCTCATTAACTAAGACATGGCCTCTCCACATGACTTTCTTATGGAGAAAGGAAGGAAAGAAGGAATGAGAGAGAGAGCAGGGAAGGTGGGAGGGAGGGGGGAAGGAAGGAAGGAAGGAAGGTAGGTAGAAAAGAGGGAAGGAGGGAGGGAATAAAGAGAAGGAAGGAGGAGAGGGAAGAAAAGAAGGAAGGAAGGAAGGGGAAAGAAAGAGAAAGTAGGGAAGGAGGAAAGGGATAGGAAAAGCAGGAAGGTAGAAAGAAGGGAGGGGGAGGGGAAAGGGAAGGGAAGGGAAGGCAAATATAGCTTCAGCATAAACCTTAGTGAATAATTTGAAGTTGGGATCTCAAAGTAAAGCAATTGGCTTTAAATGGATGCTAGGAAGAACAAGAAAATTTCTCTCTAGTCAACAGCTGAAAAATTTGGTCAATAGAAAATCAATAATAACTTTCTTCTTGAAAAATAATAGTGCTTGAGACAAGGGCTTCATTGAATAATGTTAAAAGCAAATATAATATCACTGAGAAAAAATTAAAGTTTTTCTAAAGAATTAAAATACAAAGAGCACCAAGAATCTAGTTATGATATATACAAAGTCATCACAAAAAATTTCTCCTGACATCAAAACTAGAAAGAAGGCAGGAAGGAGAAACAAAGCACTAAAAAACAGATGGAAGAAATAGAAAAATGATAGACTTAAACTCAACAATATTTGCATTATATATAAATGGACTGCACAGCCCAAGTAAAGACAGAGATTGTCAGGCTGAATTGCAGAAAAGGACTCAACTACATTCTCTTTATAAGAGATACATTATTAAATATGTATCACAGATATGAAACACATAGGTTGACAATGAAAGAATAGAAAAGTCTATAACCATGCAATCAATAATCATAAAGTATGGCTATATCACCAGCAGGCCAAGGACACCTCAAGAACATGAAATATTATCAAAAGTCAAAGTCAGGAAGACATAAAAATCAAAGCACGGTATGAATGCACCTAACACCATAACTTCAAAATACTGCAGACCAGATGCTTTCCGACACCTGATTTTCTGTTAGGAAATACAGAATAGTCAATGTAGGAGTTTTTCTCTCCAGCAGATTTTTATATAGTATTAATACATATCTTAACATTAAATATCCCTGGGAAAGTTCCTCACCCATCGTTAATAACAGTAATGATCAGGATAGCAACAGCAACAACTACTACTACTGTTTATATGCTCCCTATCTTCCAGATACTATGCCAAGAAATTTACCTATCTTGTCTATGAAGATGTTATTTTTTTTTCCTATTTCAAAGATGAGGAAAGTAAAGATTATAAAGAGGTGAAAGGATTTTTAAACAGTCACATTACTAGCAGATGGATGGGCTACAATTCTTCACTGCTCACAATGACATCTTAAAGTGAATTATTCTAATGAGCCAACAGGTTTTTCTCTTTCTAATAGCTACTTAAATAACTAGACATTTGATTTGAGATAGGGAAAAAAGTTAAGAATGGGAGCTTTGGAAGAGAGCAGACCAAATGAAAATATCAGAGGGTGTGGATAAAAGTCCATGAATTTCTGGGAATAAGGGGAATTGAATCACACTGGTGGTACAGAGATAGGTGGGAATCACCCCACATTTAGATAGCAAGCAATACTGGTATGGTAGCAACATCTTTAGTTACTGACTACTGCCTGGGATTTTCCTTAATATATATGTAGCATTTTATGATGGATGGATGGATGGATGGATGGATGGATGGATGGATGGATGGATGGAAGGAAGGAAGGAAGGAAGAGAGAGAGAGAGAAAGAACTTCCTTTAACACTGAATTGTGGAGGGAATTATGATTAGTTGAGTGTATGGATATGTGCATTTATTACCACCTTCTCACAAACCTCACTAAAATGACAAAAGTAAGATTTTTTTAAAAAATGTTTAAAACCGTCCTGGACAAAGAGAATGAGAAGGATACAACAGCAAACAAGAAATGTCAACTAATTTTGTAAAGATGGAAAGAGAATACAGGATTGATGTCAACTTAAATCAGAGCAAAGGAAGCACAAACCTATGGACCCCCAGAGGGTAATATCAATGAGAAGCAAATTGGTTTATCCTGCAAGAACCTTTAAAAGGTTCAGGAATTGGAAAATAAGGTATTACACAACCTGAAGGTCAAGTTTGGAGGTAAGAAAGGGAAACTGACTTAAAATGTGCATAAGCAGTTAAATTCTCAGTTTCTCTCTTCTGCCTTCCACTTCAAGGTAATTATCCATTTCTTATTCTCAAAGGAGAATAAGGGTCTCTTTCCTAAAGAAATGGAAACAGAAATGCCCCACCCTGAAGACATCAGGCACAGCTAAAAGCAAGGATAAGGTGCTAGATGTAAAAAAAAAAAAAAAAAAAAAAGAGAGAGAGAGAGAGAAAGATTAAATCTGTTTACTGAAAAGTGACACAGCCTTACCATCTCTTCCTCACCTAGTTGCCAGAATGCCTACAGACTGGATCCTAACGTGTTGGGCATTGTGGTTGACAGCTTTCCAAAACGCTTCCACATAATCCCTGTCTGCTGGCATTCACACCCTTAGGTAATAGCCTTCCCTTGTATGTGGGCTGGACCCAGTGACTCAGTTCTAACAAATAAAATGTGGAAAAAGTGATGGAAAGATTAGGTAACTGAAGACTGTCTCATCTCTCTGACACTCTCTCTTGGCTTCTTGGCCTGCTTACTTTAATGAAGCAACTCATCATGTTGGAGAGACTCAAGTGGCAAAAAACAAGGCAGCTAACATACAGAAAGGAACTGAGGTGCTCGGTCCAACAGGCCAAAAGGGACTGAATCCTGCCAATAACCTCATAACTGAGCTTAGAAGCAGATCCTTCCCCAGTCGAGTCTTGAGATGACTAGAGCCCCAGCTGCCCCCCTTGATTACAGACTTTGAGGCACCCTGAGACAGAGGAGGCAACAAGTCACACCCAGATCCTGACATGTAGAAACTGTAAGATAAATGCTGTTTCAAGCCACGAATGTTTTGGGATAGTTGTTATGCAGAAATAGATAACTAATAAAGGAATTTTGGAACATCCCTCTAACAAAAACCTGAGTGACCAAGATAAAAGACCTGCAGAAATGGACATCTGCTATACTCTCAACAACAAAAACAGAAGCCTGACCACCCTACAATAAAGTCCACAAGCCAATAAATTCTGCACAGCAATCCAGATCTACCAAATAGCTCTTCGATATGAACAGGAAACCAAGGATCACCAGAAGTTGACTGAAAGTTCCAACGTGGAAGGCAGGCTAAAACAAATTTACAAAACTTAAGGAAATAGAAGCAATTCACACACACACACAAAGGAAGCAAGTTAAGCTACAAATTAAAATTACTATCCTCAGGAAAAGACAGCACATCTATGAAACAGAATTCCAGAAGAAGAAGACAAGAAGAAGGGTGAAGGGGGGGAGGAGGAAGAGCATGAGGAGAAGGAGGAAGACAGTGAGGTGGGAAGGGAAGAAAATAAATTAAAATGGTTCTTGGAAAATAAAAATAATTGCTGAAATGGAAAATTCAATAGGATTGAAAATACAACTGAGGAAAAATCACATACTCTAACAGTGATATGATATAGAAGGTTAACAAAAAAAAATAGACAATCCAACCAGGAAGTTTAATATCTGACTAATAGGAGTACCAAAAAGAAATACAAAAGGAGGGATTAATTAAAAAATACTAAATTAAACTTTCCCAGACTAGAAAACACATTTCTCCAGATAGAAAGAGATCCATGGAAAGCTTAATAATAATAGTAAAATAATAAAAAGATAATAAACCACAGTAAGATACATAATCATGAAATGTCAGAACATCAGAGAAAAAAACAAGAGCCTACAGTATCCTGGGAGAGTAGATGTAGATCATTTGCAAACAATCTGGAATATGTACAGTACTGGAATTTTCAAAAACAACATTAGAAGCCAAAGACAAGAGAATAATGACCTCAAAAGTTTGGGGGAAATTAATTTTTTAAAAGATTTTATTTATTTTGGAGGGGGGGAGCAGAGGGGGAAGGGACAGGAGGAGAGAGAGAGAGAAACTCAAGCAGACTCCCCACTGTAAGACTCCATCTCACAACCCTGAGATCATGACCTGAGCCAAAATCAAGACTCAGATGCTTAACCGCCTGAGCCACCCAGGTGCCCCTGGGGGAAACTAGTTTTTAGTCAAAAGTTAATGCCTACTACTGGGTATTTACCCCAAAGATACAAATGTAGGGATCCAAAGGGGTACGTGCACCCCAATGTTTCTAGCAGCAATGTCCACAATAGCCAAACTGTGGAAAGAGCCAAGATGCCATTGACAGATGAACGGATAAAGAAGATGTGGTGCGTATATACACAATGGAATATTATGCAGCCATCAAAAGGAACGAGATCTTGCCATTTGCAACGATGTGGATGGAACTGGAGGGTGTTATGCTGAGTGAAATAAGTCAATCGGAGAAAGACATGTATCATATGACATATCACTGATATGAGGAACTCTTAATCTCAGGAAACAAACTGAGGGTTGCTGGAGTGGGGGTGGGGTGGGAGGGATGGGGTGGCTGGGGTATAGACATTGGGGAGGGCATGTGCTATGGTGAGTGCTGTGAACTGTGCAAGACTGTTGAATCACAGATCTGCACCTCTGAAACAAATAATACATTATATGTTTAAAAAAAAAAAAAAAGAAGAAGATAGCAGGAGGGGAAGAATGAAGGCGGGGAAACCAGAGGAGGAGATGAACCATGAGAGATGATGGACTCTGAAAAACAAACTGAGGGTTCTAGAGGGGAGGGGTGTGGGGGGATGGGTTAGCCTGGTGATGGGTATTAAAGGGGGCACGTTCTGCATGGAGCACTGGGTGTTATGCACAAACAATGAATCATGGAACACTACATCACAAACTAATGATGTAACGTATGGTGAATAACATAATAAAAAAAATAAAAATAAAAAGTCCGTGCCTATTCAACTGACTATGAAAGCAGAAGAAATTGAAGTGCAAGGTCTAAAACAGTTGTATACGAAGTATCTTTATACAGGAAGTTACCGAATGTGGTGAACAAAACAAACAAAAAGCAGAAACAGACCCATAGATACAGAGAACTGGTGGTTATCACAGGGGAGCAGGGTGGGGGTTGGGCAAAATGGGTGAAAGGGAGTGGGAGATGCAGGCTTCCAGTTATGGAATGAAGAAGTCACGGGAAAAAAAGGCACAGCTTAGGTAGGAGAGTCAGTGATACTGTCATAGCACTGCATGGAGACAGATGGGAGCTACAGCCATGGTGGGCAGCGTGTAACAGAGCTATGTTGTACACCTGAAATGAAAAAGTATGTGTGTCAACTATACTTCACAAGAAAAACTTATTTTTAAGTGGTACACATCAGGGAATGAATGGATAGAGAGAAAATGATCTAGGTATGAAGAAAGTGAATATGGGAAAAAGTATAAGATAATCTCTAGAAGGCAGGCAAAAAGAAGTGCCAAGACAAGACTTGTATAGCAAGTCCGGAAGAGATGCTGCCTAGCCTACAACGAGTGGGTGGATTCAGGACTCCAAAAGAGGAAAACCATGATCTAACAATTTGCCTGATAAGGGCACTGAACAGCTGTTGGAGATAGGAGAAAAGTTTGTCTGATGTATAAGAAGAATAGCATTAGTTTCATGTAAGTTAAGCAAATTGAAAGTTTGAGACAATTTTTAACTGCAGAAAAAAAAAAGTTTTAGAAGAAAAACACCTTAACCATAGAATACTATGGGACTCAGCAAGAGGCTATTTCATAATTACAAGATGTACACTCTGAAAATGTTTTTAATAAAAAAATTTGAAATGTAATTATATTAGAAAGGATAGGAAATACAGCGAGGAACAGAGGTGTAAGAGAGATAAATCCTTACATACCATAAAAGGAACTGGATATTATACCACTAAAAATGATAAACCAAGAAATTGTAGTAGAGGAATGTTATTTACAGTGTGGAATGGAATAGTCCATGAGATACACAAAGTAACTGGAAATGGTTTTCTAGGAGATGTGAAATAGGTGGAAGAAAGTACTGGTGCCCTTTATTATAAGTCTTTCCATTTGTCTTTAACAATATGCATATATTACCTTAATTAAAAAGAGCTTTAAAAACAAAAGAATTACACAAATCTGTTTCTCTCAAAGGATGGTTCTAATCTACAATTAAATGAAAAAGCCAAGATGCATCTGAATGTATGTGGTAAATTTCCTAATTTTCACAGAATCAGAAAGAAAGATACTTCATGTGTGTGCAAACAAAATAGTATAGACAACACTGAAAATATATACACATTGATTCTGATTTATTGGGGGGGGGCAGTAGAGTTGGAGTGGGGGAAGAGAGATCATTAATTTCCATGCAAAACTTTAACCTGTTACAAATGTGAAAATTAAAAATTCAATCATTTGGATCCTAAACTAGGTAAGTTTTTTTTTTCTTTCACTGTAAAGGACATTAGTGGGACAATTGGTGAAATTTGAATAAATTGAGTAGATTCAAGTGCTACATCAAGGTTAATTTCCTGATTTTGATAATTATACCATTGTTCTCTAAGAGAATGTTCTTGCTTTAAGAAATATTTTGGAGTAAAAAGAGCTTTATGTCTGCAACTTTCAATCAATTCAGATAAATATATGTGTGTGTATGCACACACACAAATCAATACAGAGAGAAAAATAAAGCAAATGTAACATCTGAAAGAATCCCTGAATTTAAGGGAATTCTTTGTACTATTTTTGCAATGTTTTTATACATCTAAAGTCATTTCAAAATAAAAGTAAAAAAAAATTTAACCATGTGCAAACAGACTCTCATGTTACACTCAGTAATATATCCCTGAGAGTGACACAAAAATACTGTCTTTTTGTCATGGTGTTATTAGGAAGATCCCACCATCAGATACTCATTACAGAAATCATTTAGGAGCCAAGAGATGTTATGCTTGTGCTCTTCCCAAGACAGAAGGAAGTTAAAATGACAAATAAGACTCACCACCCTGAAATGGTTTCAAGAAAATGCACCATAATTGTTTTTAGAAAGAATTATTTGGAAAGGAAAATATTTTTTGCTCTGCTTCTCATATTGCATCTGTATCAGACAAGTTGGTCTTATTAAAGATAATTGAAAATGCATACTTTTAGGTGACTCAAAACCCTGAAAAAATTGAAATGGAGCCAGTTCCCCCAGATACATACTTGGAGTAATTGTGTTTCAAACTTTATTGAAGGCATTTCTGAACCAGGTCAGAGTTTTGTGTGGGTTAACATTTTCTAATATTTCACTCTCCTTCAAGGTTAGCCACTGAATACTAGGGCTAAATTTAATAAGGGACAAGCAAATAGTACTGGATGGTAAGCTCTGTTTAATTGCCCCTCAGATCTACCCACTAAAATATAATAACATATAAAAATATATAGTAACATAATAACAAAGACTAAGGTCTTTATATTGAGGAGTTTAGTAACCTATAAGCATATATTCCATTACAACCTGCCTCTGCCTTATTTACATAATGAATATGATGCGTGGGAAGCACAATTACTTAGCTGGGTAATTTAGGTAAGTCAATTTGTTTCAGTGGGTGCCACTTTTCCTTATCGTTAAAAAGAAGAGCATCGGACTACATGACTTCAAGTTCCTTTTCACCTCTAAGAATATTTGTATTAGTCAGGGTTCTCCACAGAAACAGAACTAATAGGATGGGGTGTGGGCAGGGAGGGAGAATGAGAGAGAAGAAATGAGATTTTGATTGATTTGAAGAAATTGGCTCATATGATCATGGAAGTGCAAGTCTAAAATCTGTGGAGTTCAGTTGGCAGGCTGGAGATCCGAGGAAGAGTTGCAGTCTGAACCCAAAGGCAATCTGCTGGCAGGATTGGTTGGAGGAGTTCAGTCTTACTTCTGTTCTATTTCTTCCTTTTTTTTTTTCTTTTTTTTAAATAGACTTCATGCCCAACATGGGGCTTAAACTCACGACCCTGAGATCAAGAGGCACATATTCCATCAATTGAGCCAGCCAGGCACCCCTCAGTCTTACTTCTATTAATGCCTTTAACTGATTACATGAGGCCCACCCACATTACAGAGGGTAATCCGCCTCACTCAAAAATCCACCAATTTAAATGTTGATCTCATCCAAAATCATCTTCATAGAAACATCCAGAATAATGTTTGCCAAAAATCTGGGCACGATGGCCCAGTCAAGTTACACATAAAATTGACTATCACAATACTTGATGTTATGATTACTTTCAAACTTAAAAGTCAAACGCAGTGTGAGGAGCACTGTCAGATTTTTCTTAGAGAGAAGCCCAAGAAACTCTACCACAACTCCTTGGAAAACACTGTAGTTTTTAAACAATTAAGATGCTCTTTATCAATGTGTTTGAGCCATGGCATGGAGTGAAATTAGCTTGTAAACAGAATTTTCAGCTACCAACAAGAAGGACGTCATATACAAGGCCAAAATACGGTGACTTCAAGAAAAGATACTGAATCCTACAACTGACTCCACCTCATATCTACTAGAGATGGTTCTGGCCTAAAGTCTCAGAATGTAGGTTTGAACAGAATTCAGCCTATTATCTGTGTCCTTTCTTTCTAGAATTGCATGTGCCAGCTTCCTTAGTATGGATTCCCACTCATCATTTCAGTGTTGTGATATCATATTTGGAGTAAAAGTCCTCCCATCACATTATAAGGAATATTTATCTCAGCAATAAAAATGCATTAACCGGCAATCATGTTATCACTTATTGAAAAATACACAATTTTGAAGTAAAAGAAAAATAGCAATGTAATACCAATAGTACCGAAAGAAAATATAAATCTCGTTTATTTGCCTCTTGACTATTATTCTTCCAAGGATTCTAATATCTTGGAATATGGGACCAACTATAAAGCAAGCAGTAGTCAGACTTCCACTAGTATTCTCCCCTTAATGTAAAATAACTCTGAGCAAATTTAATTTTAATCACCCAGTGCCCAACAAGAAAATGTAAGGGAAAGAAGCCACAATTTGAGAACATAGCCCCCCTGGTCTTCACAACATTTCTTAGTCTCTTGCTCACACATTCACCTAAGGACTTTGGTTATAAAGGCAAGAAAGAACACACTTGGTGGTCTAGTTCCAGAATTCCCAGCAAGATCAACTTTCTTGTGATTAAAATGAGTGGAGAGTGGCCATCAGAAGGATGTTCAGTTTGCCTGCACATCCTCAGAGAAGTTTGAACAAAGGAGGTAACTACTGAGCTACCACCCACATGCTATTGAGCAGAGTTGATTGTCATTGTTGAATGTGGAGTGGGAGTTTAAGAAAGGAAAAACCTGGTGGTCCTCATTAATGACTATCCTCTAACCTTCCTCAATGGCCTACTCTCCAAGCCCCCTCCTCCCAGACTGAGTGAAAACAAGCCATTCTTTGAAGTCTGAAGTTCCTCATTGAGTGTTTTGGTAAATCCATAGGTACCTTCTCAAGGTGCAGCTTTTCTATGATCTGGTCCTTTCAGGGGACTTTTGCATGACGGGGCACAGCCTCGATGCCCTCAAACTATTTTTTTACTAAGCCGCAGCTCTCCACAAACCAGATCTAATGACAAATTGTCAAGTTCAATATGAAATTTGCAACAAATACATAGATCAAATCATTATATGGTACACATTGGACTCATATGTTACATATCAACTATAGCTCAGTGAACTGGGAAAAAAAAAAAACAATGTTGCATGTGTACCCACACATTAGGAAAGATTATTTGCCTGCAGTTCCAAAGGCAAAAAGAGGTTATTTTTGTCATTAGGGCCAGTACTAAAAGGGAATGATTTAAAAGGCATGAGAAAGTTCTTCAAATTGACAAAAGTATACAATAGCTGAGTGCAGTTGCAAGCAAACAGGAAGGAAGTTGGTGCCACCCCATTCTTTTTATGAGGTGTTAACCGGAAGAAGGAGGTAGAGAGAACGAATCATGACCTCCAGGCCCATGGAATGAAAGGAGAGTACCAAATAAGTGGCTGGTCAAGGGCCCAGGTCAAGAAAGTCTCTTGCAACAGACCTCTAACCACAGCTGTTCCCAGCAGGAGAGCACTGAGAAGGTGTTCTGGACCTGCAGAGCCCAGTGATTCTCCTAACTCCCCAAAAAAAACCCTAGAAAATACCTCCATCCAATGGTGTCCCAGCTCCCTATCTGGGTCCCTTGACATGAAATCCTCAGCGAGACAGGTAGTTAAAGATCTCTCAATAAGATAGGGACTCTTAACCACTTCACAGGGAATTATGAAAGAATATAAAGTTATATATGTTTTTACACATGGAGTCGGAATGATCATTGAAAAAAAAAACTGAAGCTCTGTGCATGTATGGAATTGTGCTAAAGACACAGGACACACGGCCTTGTTCCTAGATGACTTTGTCTTAAAAGGTGCTTCCTTAGGAAGAAAACACCCTTCAGCTGCATGGCATGCACACCTCACCCATTCTGTTGAGGTTGGTTCCCAGCAATTTTGACTCAGAAATTAATTTCAGACAAGCAGATACGGGACTTCCAAAGATATAGTTGCACTAATAAAAAGCATTCAGATGGTAATGACTTTGCACAACCGAAGTGATTCTTAGGACACAAAAACAGTCATTAAAAACATCAGGTCCTTTCATAGAAAATGGCCAAACAACGTCTTCTTCATGTTAGAGGAAACAAACGGTTATAAATTTTATTTCGCTCCTGCTTCTGTGGTAAATAAAAGCAATGCATATTAAGAACCAAACCCTTGGGAAATTGCTGATCAAAGGTATTTCAGTGTCACAACATTGCTGCTCAAAGTACACAGATTTTTCTGTGATTTTTTACAAGAATGTCTATAATTATTAATGATAGGGTAGTTGACAAGGTGCTCGGCAGTTTATTAAACATTTACGTTCCCTGACAGACGAACGAATAGGTTCGTCTAACTTTTCCAACATTGCCAGGCCATCCCCTCATCCCCTGCGCACTGGCCCCTTACCTTCTCTCCGTCTCTGGTCACCATTCCTAAAACAAACCCGTCAACATCCTACACAGGAAGCACGTGTGTCTCTGCACCCCACCTTCACAAACAGCTTTGCCTTTTTTCCTCTTTTCTTGATATTTTCCCTCCTTTTCCACCTTCTGTCCTCTACCCTGCCCCCCCCCCCGTTCACCCCCGGTCCCATCCTCTGCAGCCAAAGTTCCTACTTTCCACATCCATCTTTAATTATCTAATGTTTTTATGTAAACATTTGAAGGAAAAGAACATGCCAGAACACTCACTAGGCAAATAAAAAGAAAAGAGAGAGAGAGAGAGGAAAGAAAGAACTTCAAAAGCAGAAAGACAGCCTCACTTTGAGAACTCCAGATGCCATTGTTATGGGGAATACTGAAAACTAGAACTCGGGGCCCTTCCTTCCTTGTGTGCCCTATTGTTCTCAGTTACAGATCGAAGCAAGCAAATCCTTCTCTGCTGCAGCTCCGACAGTCAGAGACTGGAAAGTTCTGGAAAAGTTCTTCTGTGTGCGGTCGGAGATATTTTAGAAGTTGGACACTCAAACGACAAAAGCAATAGGCCAGAATAACGGAGGCCAACCCGGCTAAATAAATAAATAAGTAAATAAGCACGGCGAGGAGGGAAAATATGGTTTCATTAGAGAAAGCCTTTCTGGGTAATAGAAAAACTAAAGAAATACTGGGAGAAATCAAGCAAAAGAAAATTAGGAGCCGCAAAACTGGAGATAAAGTAGAATTAGAGGTAAAAGAAGGAACGGCAGGATATAATCTGGAAGGTCAATTGATAAAATGTGTAGCAAGCACTGAACCAACACCAATCAATACAGCTCAGTATGAACCGAATCACAGCCTAATAACCACATCACATCCATTTTATGGTACTATCTATCACACGAACAGCAGGAAACAGTGGCAATTCAACTTACTGCACACTCCAGCGACCTGGCTTCCAAGCATCGTTTGGAAGGAGCAGTGCAGGAGTCCCTGTGATAAAGGGCGAGGGAGCAGACAGCTTGCAGAACAAACCGCCTGTGAGCTCCTGTGAGCACAGATCTGGGGCAAGAGCGGGACAGAGAGAGCAGAGAGAGAAGGCCGTGAAGCACGTCTGCTCAGGTTCCAGGTGGAATGAGGACGTCCTGCAGGACCCCGCTCTGCCGCGTTCTGGGGAAGGGCATGGGGCGCAGGCAGAGGCAGGGGTGAGGGACAGAGAAGGCTGGAGGAAACTTAAATCATGCACGGAATCGTGGAGAAGCAGAGGCTTGGGAGCTGGTCAAGACGTTCCCCAGAATGAGGGGTTTTATTGAGCGTGTGCTTTTTTTCCTATCTTTACATGGCTGTGGCATTTTGACTTTTCTCCTGGGGGGGGGGGGGGGCGGAGACAAAAAAATACATATTAAGCAAATTCGGAGTACACGCTATACACCCTAATATCAAGGCTGTCTGGCGGCCACAGGGCTGTCTGCACCATCCTCCCTCCTCCGGGTCTTCTGAGAACCTGCGCTCCTGACCTGGGACAAGGGACGCATGGACAGCCACCAAACCTTCCAGGATTGTATCACACGTCTTCTCTAAATTTGTTTCAGGAGAACAGTTTTTTTATAAGAAGTCAAAATAGAGCTTCGTTTTCTTCACGAGTATCATTCTCTGCCATTATCAATTGTTTTCAGTTTGTTACATTTTTACTTCCTTTTTTTTTAAGATTTTATTTATTTATTTGACAGAGAGAGAGAGAGAGAGAGAGAGAGACAGTGAGAGAGGGAACACCAGCAGGGGGAGTGGGAGAGGGAGAAGCAGGCTTCCCGCTGAGCAGGGAGCCCGAGGCGGGGCTCGATCCCAGTTTCCTGGGATCATGACCTGAGCCGAAGGCAGACGCTTAGCGACGGAGCCACCCAGGCACCCCTTGACTTCCTTTCTTTAACAGAGATGCCAAGTCCGTTGTAAGCTCTGGGTAGAGATGTGTGGTCCAAGTAGTTCAGAGAATTAAATCCGTCCCCGTGTCAGCATGCAGTCCTTTCCTTACCTCTGAGAAAGGACACAGATGGAAGCCCTGTCTCAACATTGGCTCTGAATACTCTAGCGAATATGTGAAGCAATTACGCTGGTCAAACCACACCCACCTGGTAAAGTATATGTGTCGTAAAGCAGATTTATAATAGAAAATAATTTTGAAATGGTGTAGAGTTTGATTTTACTTCTCTAGCATTTGCCAGCCACATTAAACAAAACAAGAAGAAACTACACGAGCTAATTAAAAAGGAATGCAATATTCCATGTAAGAACTTAGTCGAGGTGCTTTATGTAACTACAAGTCTTGACTGTTGGTAGCAGACAGTTATCTATGGAAAGTTTAGTGTCCTCAATTTTTGGTAGAGACACATGCAAAATATCCTCCCTTAACGCAAATGCATTAATTGTTTTCTGAGGAATTTATGTTTTTCCCTAAATTATTTGGCAGCCCAGGTAAGAACATACCACAATTCTCCACTCTTCTCCTCGTAAGGGATGTAGAAATGAGGGGCAGCTAATAATAATAATAATAATAATAATAATAATAATAACAGACTCTGCAAAACTGAGCCTTTCTAGAGCCAAAACAAACCTGAAAGCCTTCAGTTTCGCCCCAAATTTAGAATCCAAAGTTTAAGTCCAAACGCCTGAAATTATATCCTTTTGCTCTCTCATATCTATCTTCAGCCTCCAAATCCAGCGAATGTTTTTCCCACAAATGACCTTCTAAACATGTTAGATGACTTTCATGTTCCTTTTTTTTTTCCAAAGCACATCAAGCGATTTTTAAAATGAGACTTAACACACTCCGTCGTTTCATCTAATAACAGAAATGTACGATCCCCTAATGACCCTGCAATCCTTAAAGCTGTGTCTTTCTCCTATGTAAATGATTTATCCTAACATACATTGTACGTTGTCACATTCGAGTGCAGGTAGGTGTTATAATTAGACGCTGAATGGGAAGAAGGTACACGAGTGTGCGAGAAGCCATGAATGTGATGGTGGAAGCAGGTCAAGGATGGGAATGAAGGGGAGGGAGAGAGACAAGTGAAACTGCAGGTACACAGGCATTTGGAAAGAGGTGCATCATGGCTGGTTCCTTCAGCACAGATTACACCTTTAAACTTGGGAACAAAAAAATTAAAAAAAAATAAAAAATAACGTCAGGAACAAATCTGGATGGGCAGAACTCAAAATATGAAAGAAGGCGGGAAATTAAAATGAGTACGTCAGGAATTTAAATAAATTCAGGTGCCCAGATTTAAAAAAGAAAAAGAAAAGAAGAAACAAAGGAAAGGAAAGAACTCCTAGAAGGACACTATCTTTGCTGCGATCTTATAATCTTGGGAAATAGCAGGAGAAAGAAGAGTAGAGACAGGGACCTGGTTTTCTTGATGTCATCTCCTTGCAAAATGATTGTCATTAAAACCTAGTAAAATTTCATTGACTTCCAGAAAATTAAATGCACAAGTTGGGGGGGGATCTAACTTGGACTACAGTTTCCCAAAATGGATTTATGATACAAAAAAAGAAACAAACAAAAAGCCTCCACAAGCTTGTGCCCTTCTAGCCCTGGATGCGGTGATGCAGACGGAGTCTGATTCTTCGTTTCCTTGTCGGCAAGACACATTTAATAACATGCACACTTCTTGCCTCAGGATTACCGTGGCTATCTAATGAAATATATGACAATATTTTGTAAACTGTACTATACCATGGAAAAACCAGGGATATTATTATCAATATATATGAAAGAAGACTTTTTTAAGTTACAGCTGACAATCCACTAAGAGTGAGCCAACACCTGACTGGCCTTAACAGAAGCGCAGTGAGTGAAGTGACACTGTTTTCATCCTTACTGGTTAGGCTCCACTGGTAAAAGACCTCAAAAGAGATTATTTCCATCTTCTTATGTCTAAATGGCTGGTAAGGAAGAAGGACCACTTACCTTACTCTTTGTTGAGAACAGAACCAAAATACCCAAAAAGAAATTACAAAGAGATTTCATTTGGTTAGAAATTGACTATAAATACCTATAATCATTTTCAAATCCCATTTCTTATAGTTTTAGGTATGGGAAAAGAAAGAAGTTGGTAATTTGGAGAAGAATCCCCTAACAATCCTCTGTGTAAAGCACACTCTTGAGATGAAGAGGGTATAATGTACCCAGCCCGGTAAGGCAGGAATCCCTTCTCTGAGAGGTGGGTGTATTTTCATGTATATAAATATGTGAAGAGAGGGGTGCCTGGGTGGCTCAGTCAGTTAAGCGTCTGCCTTTGGCTCAGGTCACTATCTCAGGGTCCTGGGATCAAGCCCCATGTTGGGCTCCCTGCTCAGCGAGGAGCCTGCTTCTCCCTCTCCACCGCCCACCTGCTTGTTCATGCTTTCTCTCTCTCTCTCTCTCAAATAAAATCTTCAAAAATAATAATAAATAAATCTGTGAAGAGAGTCAAGAGTTACAAAACACACCCCTTAAATGGCCATCCCACAGGCCCATGAAGAACTCTTGCTTCCTTCCCTAATCTTCAAGAAACAGTTTTCTAGAGTGAGCACTTCCCACTTCCCAAGAACCTCTTCCTTCTTGTTCTTTGAAAATCATCCCTCACCATAAACTGCCCCTAACTCTTGGGGTGTGAAATAGGGCAGATAAAAGGCACCCCCATCTATTCCCAACTGCCTCAGCTTGGAAAATAGAGCTGAAATGCATCCACATATATTCAAAGGCCTGTGACTTTCTGTAAATTCCTGATTGTTTTGAATAGAATATTTAAAACTGAGAAGAGAGAGACCAATCGTTGACCAAAAACTCAGCTATGATATCTGATGACTAAGGAGAAAAAAGACCATGAGGAGACTGTCAGAAATAGAAAACAGTCCTCATACAGAACCCACTACCAGCTTTCTCAGTCTGTACTAACCAAAAGCCAAGCAGCTAGGAAGTTCTGGGATTCCACACTGAACCTTGTGTGCAGCGTGCTGACTTGACTGGCGGCCAGTGTGTGGCCAAGAAGGTGCCCAAAGGGCACTGCTCTCTGTGGAGGCAGTCCTTAGGAGGACCTACCAGAATTGCTTCCACTAAAGCCCGCCTGGCTTGCCATTATTGAGACATTCTCGCAAGATCACATCTCGCAAGTGCTGGATTCATATAGGTAGTCCTTTACCCAAGAATTCTGCAAGTATGCACAACAAATATCCAAAAATCACCCATAAGGTGAATTTACTCCTTCAATTATGTTACTTGTGTTCTATTCTGTTAGTTTTTCCTTGTAAAAAGAGTTTTATTTTAAAACCATATTAGCATAGATTTACCGTAGAGTTTCTAGGCTCTGGGAGGGAGGGAGGAACCAGAAGGATTTGCTTAAGAGGCTTGGGGTCCCCTTCTGGGGTGATGAAAGCGTTTGGAACTAGATCGAAGTGTTTGCACAACACTCTGAATGCACTAAATGCCACTCAATTGTCTACTTTAAAAATGGTGAGTATTATGTTACGTGAATGCCACTCAACTAAAAAGGTATTAGAATGGGATTTAAGATTCAGAGAGCGAAGGGCCTTATGTTAATTAGAAAAATCAACCTCCTGGCCCGTAAGAAAACACACCATTTCCTTCTTTGTTTCTTATGGAGAAACCCTGCCACGATCACACTCAGAAGCACATGAAGTCATCTTTCCCAACCCAGAGACATTTTGGCCCTGCGATGAGTTAGTCAACAGCGATTGTTCCTCTGGGGCCTGGCACTTGGCATTTAACATCTTCCTCCCCTTTGAGGCGCAGGGAACAATGCAAATACTGTCTTCCCTCTTCAGACATGTTACAACTCTCACAAAAAGATTGCCATGAAGAGGTTCTTGTCCAATGTACTGGTTGAAGTATGTCCAATTCTTATTGGTATTGTACTTTTCCTCAGACTGACTTATCCAATGACTCATCTCTGTAGGATTCCTTAAACAAAACCTATTTGGAATTTAGCTAATCTGTCTTGGAAAACAGAATCCAAGCATAGATATTTCCCACAGAAAGGGATGTGTTTGAAAAACTAAACAACAACAACAAAAAAAACACACCAAAGAGATCAGACTTGTGGTTAGCAGAGGTGGTGGGTAGAAGGAGGGGGATTGGGGGAAGGTGGTCAAAAGGTATAAACTTCCAGGGGCGCCTGGGTGGCTCAGTTGGTTAAGCGTCCAACTCTTGATTTCAGCTCAGGTCATGACCTCAGAGTCCTGGGATCGAGCCCCGCGTAGGGCTCTGCGTTCAGTGCAGAGTCTGCTTGTCCCTCTCTCTCTGCTCCTCCCCCTGCTCATGTGCACTCCTTCTCTAAAATAAATAAATAAAATATTTAAAAAGAAAAAAAAGGTACAAGCTTCCAGTTCTAAGATAAATAAGCACTAGGGATATCATGTACAACGTGATGATCATATTAACGCTGTTACGTGGTATAAAGTTGTTAACGGAGGAAATCCTAAGTTCTCATCACAAAGAAAGTTTTTCTTTTCCTTTCGTTGTATCTATAGAAGATGACTGATGTGAACTAAACCCATGGCAGTAATCACTGCACAAAATATGTAAATCTAACCAACATGCTATACACCTTAATTTGTATAGTGATGTTTGTCGATTATTTTCCAATAAAACTGAGTCTGAAAGGTGTGTTTGGAATCACCCGGCATATTAGCAAAGGTTCTCCAGAGAGATATATAAAGAAATGTATTGCCCAGCCAATTTATTGGCTCATGATTCTGGAGGCTGAGAATTCCCAAGATCTGCAGTTGGCAAGCTGGAGACCCCAAAAGCTGATAGGGGTGTTCCAGTCCAAAAGCCATCAGCCTTGAGACCCATGACGAACCAGTGTTTCGGTTTTCAATTCAAAACCAAAGACAGGAAAAGACCGATGTCCCAGTCCAAAGCAGGCAGATCTTCAACTGACTGGGTGAGGCCCAACTACATTAGGGGGTGTGCAATTGACTTCATTCAGCCTACCAATTCAAATGTTAATCTCATGAAGAAATACGCTCAGACACACCTGTGGCCCAGTCAAGTTGACACATAAAATTAACCATCGCACCTGGTCACAGAACTTTGGACCAGGTATCACGTGCCTCACAGCTCCCAACACAGGGTCTTACCAAAAAAAAAAAAAAAAAAAAAAAGGTAGAAACTCAAATATTTGTTGACTGGGAAATGCAGTCTTTATTTTCTCCAAACTTGTTAATTAAGAAGTGTATCCCGTAAAAATATTCAAGTAGTCCTCAAGCAAAATGAACCGTTTAAAATAAACTATATTTACTTTATTAGCCTTGAATGAAGGGTGTAACTACTTACAAAAATGAGCAAGGAGAGGGTTCCTGATGTCATAAGGCCCCTTTCTCGATCCTTTTCAGACCTATAGAAGTGTCCAGAGATGGGCAGGTGAGGACCCGAAGGACGACTGCTTCTGAAGAGAGCTGAAATATGTGGACTGAGAATTTTTGTTGTAATACATTAATGTAACCAGCATAATTGGAAGGAAACATCCTACACCAGCAGAGAAAGGGTATATTAAATCACGCACTGGCATGAGAGGTTTAGGGCATGGACTGAGGGGAGAAATCACCTAGCCGAGGAAAACAACCTGACCATGCCCGTTGGTTCCAGGCGAGGTTGTCAATCTGTTTCTTGAGTTATCAGATGGGGAAGGCAGCACTTACCATATGGTGCCTATGTCAAGTAATTCAGACATTACTCAATATAGTAGAAACGTTCTATAAATGTCAGCTATCCTTTAACTCTGTGGACATTTGGGAAATTTGTCACACACATGGCTAAAGAGTTGTCGTCTCCCAAGACCGAAGGTTTCGGCGCTTCAGACGGACAGACCACAGAGCAGCAGTCAGAAGCCACACGGTTCCACGGTGTGATTAGATTAAGATCCCAGTCAACCTACCCAAGGTACTGGAGGCAAAGTGGCCATAAGGAGTGGAGGCAGGTGCAGCCTGTCTCCAGGAACCCCCGAGTCCCTGTAAGGGCGTGGGACATGTTAATGTGCTGCCCACACCAAGGGAGGATGTGGTCAGATCCAAGAGCCCCTTTCCTGCTGTGGATGAAGGAGGAAAACAGAAACAAGCATAGCCCAACCATCTCTAGGTCATTAATGGAAATAATGAACATTCACCTCATTCCTGATCCTCAAGCCAAACTCAGCAGTGGTCAGAAGAGCGGCAGAGTCCATGCCCATGGGCTCTGAACTGCTTCTCAGCCTCATTCACCAGCTTCCTGGGAGGCCAACTTCCCCCACGAGGTCTATCTGCTGACTCTTTTTTTTTCCTAAAGATTTTATTTATTTGACAGAGAGAGAGCACAAGCAGTGGGAGTGGCAGACAGAGGGAGAAGCAGGCTCCCCAAGGAGCAGGGAGGCTGATGCGGGGCTCCATCCCAGGACCCCGGGATCATGACCTGAGCTGAAGGCAGTCGCTTACCCAACAGAGCCACCCAGGCGCCCCAATCTGACGACTCTGCTTAGTGCCCTTAGTGTTCAAAGTATGGTCCAAGGACACAAGTCCAATGTCCTCCAGCGACCATCTTCAATATAAACATAATGTTCCTTTTACTTCCAGTGCCTTCCAGTGTAGTTGTGACAAAGCTAGCTTCCCATCCTCTGCATGGCTAGATCGGACCCACAGGCTGAGTACAAAGGGGTAACACCCAGGCAAAGAGAGTCAGAGGCATTTGAAACAACATGGTGTTGTCTCCCCCACTCACCTGCACTGATGTCTGAAAGACCCCAGCAGAGACGATTACTTGGAGAAAGACAGGATTTTGTTGCTACTGGTGCTAAAATTTAGTCATTCCAGAGAAAAGAGATCCTCAAGCCTTTCAAATCATTTCTCATGACACAATTTGGGAGAAGAGAGAGGGCAGGTTTTAGGAATGGAGGAAGAGAAGGGGCCCGAAAGAAAAAAATGCACACCAAGCACTGGAGCTAGGTTCAGGGCTCAGGAGCACCGAGAGACACGGAGCATCTGACATAGTAAAGAAAAGAAAGCAAAAGAAAGACAAATCTGGAACTAGAAGCAGGAGGACACCAAAGAAAAGACCCCATCTGCTAAAGAGCAGTTTTTCCATTGCTCTTCCCTCATTTATCAGAGGAGTCAAAACACACTCTGTGGTTCACAAGAGAGGGAATGTAATAATGTCCTACAAGGTTAGTTGATAAACAATCAAATGTTTTACAACATGGGGGGGAGGGGTGATAATGGCTCTTAATTGCCACATAAATTTTAAATGGTTCTTCAACTCTAACCTTCCCCGCAAAGCATCGGATCATGTTATTGGCCTCATGCACACAGCTGGCCTTCACAGTTCCACCTTCTTGGAGGTCTCTATGTGCAGCTTGAGTCAATTAATTCCTAATGCATCAGAGCCCAAATTTTGCAGAGAGCATGTGCTGACTTGAGAAATCAGCATCCTAACATGTGTTGAAAATAATGCTACACCCTCTCTCCACTATCATGCATACTCTGTTTTAGTGGTGGGATTAAACCCAAGGATCTGAGTTTCTAGTACATTTGGCATTTGAGCAATGCAGGTTTGAACTCTGCTGGTCTGCTTATACGCAGATTTATTTTCAATACAGTACAATTCTGTAAATGTATCTTGTCTTCCTTATGATCTTCATAGCATTCTTCTCTAGCTTATTTTACCGTAAGAATATAGTATATAATACATATAACATGCAAAATATGTGATAATCAACTGTCTATGGTATTCTGTGGCTTCTGGTTAAAACAGGCTATCAGTTGTTTGGGGGACTCAAAAGTTATATACAGATTTTCGACCGTGTGCGGGGGGTGGATAGTACACCTAACCCCACTGCTGTTTAAGGGTCAACTGTACACCAGTACACTTCGATTCAGGTGGCACCACATTAAACAGAACACTGAGATTTTGAAAGGGGCTTACAACAATCTCAGTGATTTCAAGCTGTACATCTCAAACATTAATATGCACCCGAATCACCTGGGGGTCTTGATAAACTTTATTTCTGATTTGGTAGGTCTGAGTTTCTAACATCCTCCTAGGAGATGCTGATGGTGCTGGGCTACTGTCATGCTTTGATTAGCAAGTGAAGAACATGTGAAGGTAAACAGCATCAGTTTCCAAGATAGAGTAAGAGTAGTATTAAACAGCTTCAAAGAAACAGAGTTAGAAGGATCCCTCGTGGCCATAAGCATGGATTCTTGAGATCATTCAAAAAGTCACCTATGGAGGAAGAAACCTTTTTAAGATTTTAGAGCTAGAGAGAGGGCACGAGCAGGAGGGGCAGATGGAGAGGGAGAATCTCTAGCAGACTCCGTGCTGAGTGTGGAGCACAACGTGAGCTTCATCTCATGACCCTGAGATCACAACCTGAGCCGAAACCAAGAGTCAGATGCTTAACTAAGCCATCCAGGTGTCCCAGGAAGAAATCTTCTAATAACTTCTAATTCTTAGGTCAACTTCTTGTGCTCTAAAATCCAAAATCCAAATGGCAAATTTGCACACGTGAAACTCCTTCCTGAAAGTTTCATCAAAACATTAAGCTTGCAAGGCTTTCATTCCTCACTTATAAAAGGAGATCAAAGTTTCATTTTCTGATCTAGTTTCATTCAAGATCTGGTAGAAAGTGGTGGTGATACTGGTGCAGGGAAGAGGGTCTCCTTATCATCTGGAGACTAGATTAAAAGAAAATTGAAAAGATATTCTCTAATTCCACTCTCTCCTTTTATTAAGGAAACCTATCATTTTGATCTCTTCAGGGTCACTCAGCTAGTCACATAGTTAATCACTGGAAAATGTGGGACTAAAATCACTAATTTTTTTAAAGATTTTATTCACTTATTTGACACAGAGAGAGAGAGCACCCACCAGGGGGAGCAGCCGAGAGAGAGGGAGAAACAGGCTCCCTGCTCAGCAGGGAGCCCGACGTGGGGCTCGATCTCAGGACCCTGGGATCATGACCCAAGCTGAAGGCAGACGCCCAACCGACTGAGCCATCCAGGCTCCCCTAAAATCACTAATTTTTAACTCCTGATTCACTGCTTTGCTTCTACATTCTTAAGGAAAACTTGCCATGTTTAACCTTTACTTTTTGGATGAGTACTTTACAATTATAAAACTTTATGCAAAGATGACAGAAACGGGCTTTAAACAAAGTTTGGCATCTCAAATGGCTTACAAAAGCAAAAGGCAAGCCTGATGACCTCCTCATAGGACCAAAGAGCTACAATCAGTAGGAAAATAGTGTCCAGGAGCAAGAACTGTTATGTTAAACATACTGTCAGTGATGGGTTGCCTGGGCTTATAACAAGTGTTCTAAAGAACTAAGTGAAGATATAGTTATAGGGCAAAGCCACACACCTAAAGAACTAGCTGAGGATAGGGATTATTTCAAAAACAAGGATACACACACACACACACACACACACACACACACACACACACAATGGAATACTACTCAGCCATCAAGAAATGAAATCTTGCCATTTGCAACGATGTGGATGGAACTAGAGGGCATTATGCTAAGTGAAATTAGTCAATCAGAGAAAGACAATTATCATATGATCTCACTCATATGTGGAATTTAAGAAAACAGACGATCATAGGGGAAGAGAAGAAAAAATAAAACAATGAAATCAGAGAGGGAGACAAACCATAAAAGACTCTTAAGTAGGAAACAAACTGAGGGTTGCTGGAGGGGAGAGGGTCAGGGGATGGGGTAACAGGGTGATGGGCATTACGGAGGCTATGTGATGGAATGAGCCCTGGGTGTTATATGAGACTGAGGAAACAATAAAAAAAATTATATAAAAAAAAAAGACTGAGGAATCACTGACCTCTACCTCTGAACTAATACACTATATGTTAATTAACTGAATTTAAATAAATAATTAAAAAAACAAAAACAAAAAACAAGGATTCTCTTGTCCAACACCAAGGAAAATGGCTAAGGATGCTTCCTCCTGCATAGAAACAATGTGCTTGTATTTGTCTTACAAAGAATGGAGACTTCAATTAAGTCTAAAACCAGGCAAGAAACTTTACATGAGCCCTGGTCCTGTGGGAAAATGTTACAAACTGACACAATGGATAATTCTCTTTATGCTGAATTTACTGCATTTTAAGCCTTCTCTTCATTATTTTGGTCTTCTACCGTATTATTGAACATTTTGGTGCATGATCTTCTCAAACCCTTGAAATGTCTGCTTTGTGTGTCTTATGAAATACTTATTATAGAAAAGTCCAGTTTCAAATGGCAAGGAGAGATACAGAGATTTAAAACCTCTTCCTTACACTTAAGCAGCTCAAAGTCCAGGTGGGGAGACAGATGTGCACCCAAATAGGGCATGAAGAGAGGGGGCAGGCAGCTGATCTTGGTTTGGTATGAAATGTAGCCTCAAGCTTCCAAAATGGAATGTGTATAGCCAAGTGGTTAAGAACAAAGACCTACCATTAGATTCTCTGTGTTCAAACCCCCACTGCTCCACTTACTATGCATCCTTGGACAAATTATGTAACTTCTTGGTACCTCAGTTTTCCCATGTGTAAAATCCTATAAGAATAAGGATGGGAAGATACTGATGAAGGAGGAGATGAGGAAGAAAGGTGAAGATGATGATGATGGCGGGGAAGGAAGGAGGAAACAGAGGATGAGTAATGGAACACTGATGGATTCCAACCTTCCTTTTTTAATTTTCTCCAGTCCTTGGAAGTAAGTTGCCGTCTTTTCTTTTTCTTCCTCTTCTGCTTATTTGTCCTGTTTTTTGAAGTCTCTTTTCTCTCCCTTTATACATCATTCTCAACTTATTTCAGGGAAAATACCTTGAGCAGAATACAATGGAAAAAGAATTTCTACCCCTTTCTGTTCCAGATTCATTTTTATCTCTTCCTGTCTCAACAAAAACTTTATGGAATCAACACCACCATGCTCTGTGGGAAAAAAGGAAAACGTTCTGCTCCCTAGCTCCACTAGAAGCTGTAGGGTGTGAGGTCCCTGTGTGGTAGTGCATAGAATTCTGGTTTCCCTTTCTCTGTACGGAGAGATTACACTGTGTCTCTATGTGAATATGGACAGTTAGCATTTACCAAAATGTACCTGCCTACCTTCTCTTGTCTTTTTTTTTTTTTAAAACAACCTTTTTAAAAATGGAGTTATAGAAGGTAAGCAAAGGGTGGGTTTGGGATGTTTGGGTGGGTTAAGTGGGTATTTTGACAACATGGCTTCTATTTTGGCATATTCGTGAAGTTCAATGGCCATCCTTGCAGTTTAAGATGATACTTTTAAAATAAAACTCTCTCTGAATGATGACCTGAGCCCTGCCACTCCATGGGAGAATCCACAGAACCTGTGGGATCTTATTTGGAATGGATATCCTCTATTGTAATTTTGTTCCTATTTTTAAATTTTTTTGGTTTCCCTGGAAAGATGCTTAGTTTTAAATATTAAAGGTGTACAAGTTGGGGCACCTGGGTGGTTCAGTCATTAAGCATCTGCCTTTGGCTCAGGTCACGATCCCGGAGTCCTGGGATCGAGCCCTGCATCCGGCTCCCTGCTTAGCGGGAAGTCTGCTTCTCCCTCTCCTGCTCCCCACGCTTGTGTTCCCTCTCTCGCTTGTGCCTCTGTCAAATAAATAAAATCTTAAAAAAAAAAAGGGTACAAGTTGCCGTTACAATAAAACTAAGTGTGTATACACACACACAAAGAATAGTACCTTCCCTATAGAGTTGAAGATTAAATGAATCAAGATACGCAAAGTCTTTAGCAGAATGATCTGTCACAGAGTAAGCTTTACCTAAGTGGTAAGCTACTTCAATTATTCTTCTGAAGACTGACCTATTTGATTCCCGAGGACTTTGTATAGCATAGAATCCTCCCAGAACCTAAAGGGTAAGAGAGCAAACCAGAAGGGGCCGTTCTTAATTTGCACATAGTGGACATATGCCTGCTCCCTCCCATGGTTTTGGGAATAGTGAAACAGTTCATCTCCAAATGCCATAAAAGCCTAAGGAAAGTTTGTTGTCTGTGCCTAATATGTTCTCAGTCACGTGGGCTCTACCAAAGGTGGGGAACTTAAACAGGCTCAGCCCAGTGGGCTTAATCTGTTACCCAAAACCTTGGCACGGACTTCGTGCTCAGAACAGGATTGATTTACAGTGGGGGGAAAAAATAGAAAGGAGAAATGTTAAAGTGCAATCATGTTTCTATTTAAAAGTGGTTACTGCCAGCAGTATTGCAAAATAATGCCCAGAAAACCACACCTGCACCAGTTCCAGCTGCAGAACCAGGGAACTCTCGCTGTGATTGCCCAGTAACTCGGGTACTTAGCACCACTGGCAAAAATGTGGCAAACCTTATATGCCCACAAAAACACACGTGCACACTCATACTCACACATACACTGGCAGTTTGCTTAGCCCTTAAGACACTCCGTTTAGGATGGTCAAGATGGTATTCTTTTATAACTACTTTTAGAAAATATTTTTCCTGTTATTCTTTGAATTGAAACCATATGCAGCTTTATATCCAGCCATATTGAGTTCCCCCTAAATCAAGTGTCATTTCTGTTATGCATGTGCCTTTAACATCTGTACAGCTCTAGAGGAAAGAGCTTGTCTACCTATAGGAAGAGCCATTAAAAAAATGGCTTGACATTCATTTATGTAGTATGGTTTTCTGAGGAGTTCCTGGTGCAATACTACTACCATAATATTTACTAAACTTATGGCAAATTGGAGAGCTCATTTTGGTGTCTGGATTGCAATAGCAACCAGTCCTGGAAGTCCTTAGGAAGACTAAGTGTTGAGTATCAGCCCCACTCCTCAGCAGCTGCCTGCCTGCTCGCCTGCCCTTGGACAAGATACTCTGGGGACCTCAGTTTGCTGATCTGTATGAGGAATTAAAGACCCTGTCCTGCCTAGCTCACCAGGATTGATTGCTGTGAACAATTTAATGGAACTATACATGAAGGGAGTTGTAGCTTACACCACTAAAGTCACTCAACAAAAGCAAGAACTTATTTAAACCCCATGAAAGAACTCAAAAAAAAAGCAATGTGTTGGCCTCCACCTTTCCTTCCCTGGAGGAACCAAACTTGATTGCCACTGAAATCGCCTATTTTCTCTTCCCAACAAATATTCTCAAAATATTTGATAACATGGTGATGAAAAACAAAATATTCATGATTGAATTTTGTCCTTACATATACACTGTTTGGTAACTTAGAGGTCTCTTAAAAATGAATGGCTGGTAGGGGAGAGGGTGCAAGGAACATGTATACAGTCTCTAAGACTCTCTGAATAAGACCAGAGAAGGGAGGAGGAAGCTTAAAAACAAAGAACAGGAGCACCTGGGTGGCTCAATTGGTTAAGCGTCTGACTCTTGATTTCAGCTCAGGTCATGAACTCAGGGTCCTGGGATTGAGCCCCACATCGGGCTCTGGGCTCAGCAGGGAGTCTGCTCGGGGATTCTCTCTCTTGCTCTTCCTCTGCCCCTCCCCCAGCTCATGCTTTCTCACTCTAAATTTTTCTAAAAATATAAGCAAAATTATATACATAGATGATAGATTTCTTTTTTCTATTTTATTTGGATTTCTCTAAATCAAATTTCCCTGACAAAAATCAACCATTTAAGTTTTGTACTCGTATCTTTTAATATTTTATCCTCAAATAGAAAAGAGCAGCCATGTGAATGACTAATTTTAATAAAATGTGCTCAGTGCAATGAAAAGGAGAGATACTTAACACAGCTCTTAGGGAATCAGGAAAGGCTTCTTAAAAAGGAAATTCCTAACTGAGCCCTCAGGGAAATGGCAATCCCAAAGAAACAACAGCCTTTCCAGCTGGAACAAACCCATATTTTCTCCAATAAACTTTGTAACGATATCGTCCATGCTTCACAGAGAACTTTCTTCATGCCTAGCACCAAAGGAGAGGCCTGAGGGCCCCCCATCTTGCTGGCCATTGCAGAAAATTTAAATGATCCACAATAGCATGGAGGAAAGCCACTTAAAACTAATGAGTGTATACCTAGTTGCCTTGAGCAGAAATCAGAGAGGTTCTGAAATATGTATCTAGGCTATATCTAGGCTTCCAGTCTTAAGTCAGATAATGACTACAACCGTGGTCAAGTTTATTTAAACCTCTAGGCCTCCATTTACCCGAGGGCAGAATTCTCCTAGTTTTTACTGTTTGGTCTCAGAATTGTTTTTTAATTCCACTATAGTTAACACACATTAGATTCAGGTATACAGTATAGTGAATCAACAATTCTATACTCAGTGCTCATCATAAGTGCATTCTTAATCCCCATCACCTGTTTCACCCAACCCCCCTCCGATAACCACCAGTTTATTCTCTATAGTTAAAAGTCTGTTTCTTGGTTTGTCTTTTTTGCTTTGTTCATCTGTTTTGCTTCTTAAATTCCACATTAAAGCAAAATCATCTGGTATTTTTCTTTCTATTATTTCACTTAGCATTAAAACCCTCTAGATCCATCCATGTTACTGCAAATGGCAAGATTTCATCCTTTTTTAGGACTAAGTAATATTCCATTGTGTATATATACCACATCTTTATCCATTCATCTATCAGTGGCTAGTTGGGCCGCTTCCATAAGTTGGCTATTGTAAATAACGCTGTGATAAACACAGGGGTGCCTATATATTTTGAATTAGTGTTTTTGCATTCTTTGGGCAAATACCCAGTAGTGTGATTACTGGATTATAGTGTACTTCAATTTCTAAATTTTTTGAGGAATCTCCATTCGGTTTTCCAGAGTGGCTCTACCAGTTTGCATTCCCACCAACAGGGCAAGAGGCTTCCTTTTTCTCCACATCCTTACCAACACTGGTTTTTTGTATTTATTTTGGCCATTCTGACAGGTGTGAGGTGATACCTCATTGTGGTTTTGATTTGCATTTCCCTGATGTGGAGTAATGTTGAGCATCTTTTCATGTGTCTGTTGGTCATCTGGCTGTCTTCTTTGGAGAAATGCCTGTTCATGTCTTCTGCCCATTTTTTAATTGGATTATTTGGGTATTTGGTGTTGAGTTGTATAAGCTCTTTATATATTTTGGATACTAACCCTTTGTTGGATATGTCATTTGCAAATTACCTTCTCCCATTCAGTAGGTTGTCACTTCCTTCTATTGATGGTTTCCTTTGCTGTGTAGAGCTTTTTAATTTGTTTTAATCCCCTGGGCCCTTAAGATCTTCAGTTAGTTTTCATCTCTGTTGTTGTTTTTTTTTTAACCTCTATTCTGTTTGTAATCTTTCTACAGGTAAGTGGCCAAAAAAATACATATGTGGACATAGCAAAGATTCATGCACACAGTGAGTTCAGAGCTATTTGCATCAGCGGGTGCTGGATGATGAACTCTGAAAGAACAAAAAAGATTTCAGGTGCCTCTTCTACATGCAGCCTCTTTCCTTGCAATGAGCTAGTTGGCCTATCACTTTCAAATCAGCAACTTAGGTGTCTCATTTCAGAAAGGAATTCATCAGAAACTCATTAGTAAGGCAACTGGTTTGACCCTGATACCTGCTTAGTAATTTGTTCCTGGGTACTATGCCATAATCAGAATTTAATGTTTCAAGGACCACAAGAAAATCACTTCAAAAGAACTGAAATTTGGTTCTGATTTTCCCACTAGCATGCAAGTCGTTTGAAAATATGTGAGCCTTTTCTATGTGTTCAGCCTACTAACACATAACTGAGAGCCCAGGGAGTGAAATCCTGACAGTTCCTATTAAGGTAAAAATGGGGTTACAGAATTCGTTTTCAAAGTTTCTTTCCAGTTTATTTATTTTTTTTTAAATTAAATTGGCACTACCAAATTTAATGACAAGGCTACCCTGCTGAGTTCAGAGCCCAGAAAGCTATTGTCTCCCTGGTCTATGTATCCTACTCTGCTCTAATGTTTCCTATAATGCGACTAATAACCAACCATCAGCAATAAATGCCTTGTCATCCCATTGTTGCACACAGCGATAGCTGGAGCAGTGATACTGACAAATGAACCCGTGTAATCACTTTGGATTTCTTTGTTACATTTCACAGTATGAAGACAGCTTCTGCTCAGCACGTCCCCAAAAAACAAACAAGCACTATTGCTGTCTCCTCCATCAATCTCTCCTTATTGTTGTCATTCAAACCCCTGCACTGCCCTCACCACCAACCATCTTCTCAGAAAAGTAAAACATCCCAGATCTTTGAGTGTAGACCTTTGATAATCCCTCTCCCACTGTTCTTTTGCCAACTGTATCCAAGAAAGAAATGGGAATCCAGAGAGTGAGGGATAGAAAGAACACAAACTTTCTCTACTTTTCAGGCTGTTTTCCTTGGGGGGAAAAAAAAGAAAAAGAAAAAAAAAGAAAGCTCATTAAAATCCAGTTGAGTCTGACATTTTCCCTTTTACCTTTTCAATCTTTTTATAGTTTCAAATCATTAACTATCAGCATGAAGCTCAAAGGTAGCTCTCGCCATCTATGAAATGGTGACACATTTGACAATAATGCTTTTGAAGAGCCTGTCACATTCTCTCCCCAAACAAGTCTCATTAATGCTCAAACTGTCTTTCTTTTCTCTCTGCTTTTCTCCTGATTTCTCTGTAATTAGCTTGTTTTTTTATGTTCCCTTGTTCCACAGTTTGAGCTTAAAAAAAAAAAAAAAGAGGTGAATGTCATTTCCATGAACCCCCAAGGCCAAGTTAATCAGCAGAATTAATGACTCTATTACCCATTAGACGGGGGGCGGTGGTGCTTAACTCCGAGCATCCAGCACTCGCCTTCTACCATGCTTCTTCATTTTGCTCTGACAAATGTAAACTTTCGCTCTCTGAGAGCAAACCCCGAGGTTCAACCTATTTGTACAGCATTTCTTTTCCCTTCAGGGTGTGAATCTGGAAGAGAGGTTGAAAATGTAGCCACCTCTGTCTGCAGCGTCCATGCTGAGAAAGTGTCACGGTATTAAATGAGGATGGATAAAAGGAAGTCTCAGGAAATACTGGAAAAGTCATACCCTAGCATTCCCTGTATCACTTGCTACAGTTGATAATTCCTTCCTGTAGAACAGTTCACAGTAAAAACACGCTTCAGCATTTTTAAAAGTCATACTGTGGAAGTAAAAGATACATGGAAAATTGAGCCAGCAGACAAGTTGGTTTGATCAATTTTAACAAACGTGATTAGAGGTTGAATAATTTTTGAAATTCATTTTCAAAAGATGGAGGGCAAAAACTTCAACTAGTTGTTTCCTCTTTGAACAAGAATCGACAAATAGTATTCTTTTATTATAAAAGTGAACACTAACACAAAACCAATTAAACATTTTGTATGTATTCAGAATACTTCATTTTAGAAGCCTCTACCTAGGAGCTGTCAGAAGAATAGGAGAGGTTGTACCTTTCATAACTCAACAAAAATATCTTCCATAGAAGTTCTGAGTTTAATTTTTAATGATATTGCTATCAATAAAAAGATAAAACAAACACACATCTGGGCACTCAAATGGCTTCTAAGGAGTAAAAATACCAAGACCATTTCGGAGAAAAGACTTTCATTTTTCTTCAGCTATACCTCCACTCCCATGTAACATAAAAAGCTTTTTGGTATCCTTTGTTGGGTTATCTTTGCCTAAAGAGATTATTCTCAGAAAAATTTCTTTTTAAGGTGAAAATCTTGCCCTAGTTGGGCTTGAATTATCTTGCGCCAAAAAAGAATGCCTGTACTTATTATGCCTTCCAACCTTTCCTTGTCCTTCACCCTCAATTTGGTCCACAAAATACAACTGAAAGGATATTGACAAGAATGATAATCTTAACATTGACTTTATTCTTTTGCCACATCTATTCATAGAAACAATACCATTCTTGTTCACTGGCCTTTTTATTTTTAATGAAGGGAAATCCTCAGGGCATTAAAAAAAATTAAGTCAATAGAAGAACTCAAACTTTCAAGAAAAAAAAGGTTGGAAAAAAAATGACATTTCAATGGTTATTAATGGGAGTTTTGTGTTACAAAGGGTATTTGCAATACTTAGAAATGAAAGGAAGAATATTTGCATTGCTTGGAAAATACCACAATTAGCATAGCTATCTTCAAATATCATTGAAAACATAAGCCATCCAACTTCTCTTTGATGTGTAGTCAACAGGTGTGAAATAAAACGTATCATAAAAATAATACATTTTATTTACATAAGAAAGTGACTTCAAACATTTCCTTTTAAGAGTCAATGTAATGCAATGATCTTTGTCCCAAATCTGAAACTCAGGAAATAAAAATTCTAGTCCCAGCCTTCCGATCTGCCAACCCCTCAGAATGATCATGGGTAACCAAGGGGTGGAGGCAGGAAGTACGAATTTTACCAACTTCTTTGCCTTATCTCTATACAAAAAATAGTAATATAACATGAAACCATATTATAGGTAAATTAAAAATAGTATATAAAAATCACTACAAAGATTCCTACCACAAAGAAAAATTTCCAAGACCTCATTCAAAAATTTACACACATACACACACACACATATTGAGCTCTATTTGCGTTTATCTATCCTTTGCCACAAACATTTACCCCATATCTTCTTTCTCTTACCTTTATCCAGGTGATATGAGATAATACACTTTTGGGAATTCCTGAAATGTCTTTGTGTTAGGTTGTCCTCCTAAGTGTTCTTATAGCATCCTCTAGTTATCTTATATACCATTTATCTCATTTGGCTCTCTCTCTGCCCCATTACAAAGCCATAGGACAAGAACGGTGTTGTGTTTTCAGTTGTACCCTAAGAACCTAGTACAGTGTCTGACCCATAGTTGGCATGAACAACCTGTAGAATACACAAGCGGGAGAAAAGTGAGTTGATTAACTTAAGCTTCAATCAGCAGTTATAAACTTTATTTTCCTTATAGAGCCATTCACAATTACCTCCAGGTTACCTAAAAACCTAAGACACATCCTAGAATGTCTAAAGTATGAGAGTATTTTCGTGTTAAGTTCAGGTAAATAAAGTTGATGGGAAGAAAACAATCCCATGTCAGACACATTACTTTACTGGCTACTTTTTACCCTTGACTCCTTTTAATACTTAAAATGTCAATAATACAAACACATGAAAGAAAATATATGTGTTTCCATGTTCGTTGTAGCATTATTCACAATAGCCAAGATATGGAAATAAGCTAAGTATCCACCAACAGATGAATAAATAAAATATATTTTTATTTTTATTTTATATTTTAACTAATAATTTAATATATATTCAGCCTTAAAAAAGGAGATCCTGGATTTGCCACAACATGGCTAAATTTGGAGAATATTCTATTTAATGAAATTAACCAGACACAGAAAAAAAAATTACATTCTCATTTCTATGTGGAATCTAAAAAAAAAAAAAGTCAAATACACAGAAGCAGACTAGAACATTGACAGAAGTTGAGACTAGAACATTAATTACAAAGGATGGGGATATGGAGGAAATGGGCAGATATTGGTCAAAGAATACAAAATGGCAGTTATGTAGGATGAGTAAGTCTAGAGAACTAATATACAGTGTGATGACTGTAATTAATAATACTGTATTGAATACTGGAAACTTTCTAAGACAGTACATTTCAGGTTCTCTCATCAAAAAAAAAAAGATGGTAACTATGCGAGAAGATATGTTAACATGATTGTAGTAATCACTATATATACGAACATGCTGATTAGTTCATGTTATACACCTTAATTATGTGCAAATTTTTCAAAAGCAAATATTCAACATTTTAAATTAGGATTTTTCTCTGCTGGAGTGGAGGGGAGTGGGAGGGATGGGGTGGCTGGGTGATGGACACTGGGGAGGGTATGTGCTATGGTGAGCACTGTGAATTGTATAAGACTGATGAAGCACAGACCTGTACCCCTGAAACAAATAATACATTATATGTTAATAAAAAATTAAAAATAAATCAGGATTTTTCCCAATTTCCAGAAGAAAAAAAATGTCTAATACTTGAACTCACTTTCCCCTGCTTGAAAAGAGAGCTCTCTCAGCCCTGACTCTACATTAGGATCATTTGTAGTACTTTAAAAATATTGCTGCTCAGACCCTACCCCAGAGATTCCAATTTAATTGGTCTGGTTTGGGGCTGAGGCACTGCCATTGTTATGTCCAGCCAGGGTTGAAAAGAGCTGTTCTAGAAAAAGATGGTGAGTGTCAATCAAGAAATAACATCTTTGCATTAGAGTTCATCCACAAAGACCTTCAGATGCTGTGGGAAGTCAGCACCTTCTTTCATAAAGGACATTCACCTTCTTCATTTCAGTGCTTATGACATGGATGAACTCCACAGGTAATGCCCAAGACCACAATAATGCTGAGAGTCACTAGTGAGTTCAGTGACAATGTAATGTCTATCATCAGAAGACAACGGCATAAATTTCTCACTTCCAAAGCTGACTGGGCATAAGAATCACCTGAGAAACTTCTTAGAGGCAGATTGCAAGGCACCACAAGTGACTGACTGAATCCAGGATTTCCAGGGGTAAAGCCCTGTTATACATTTTTAGCAAACTACCCAAGGGATTCTTACATGTTTGGCTTGTTGATAATTGTTAGACCTGCATAAAGTATGTCATAAATACATAGAAACATTTCATTCTGAACCCAAACCCTTTCTGTGGGGACAGAGGCAGTCTTTGGACTCCAACACATCTGTATTAGAATTCTAGCTTCACCTTAACCAAGATTTGTGTCCGTAAGTTACCTAAAGCCTCTGTGCAGCTGAGAAAGTGAGGATAAGATACGGCCCTCAAGAGTTGCTGTGAACTATCCCACGATGTAGAACACAGTATAGATGGCCAATACATGTCTGTTCCTTTCTCCCCTCTCCTCTTCTCTGTAATGTGATCAGTGGAAAAAGAACAATAGAAATAGGTAAAATATAAAGTATGGCTGACAAATGAGAAAAAAACAAATATAGGGTATTAAGAACATATTAATCATTTCCTTTAAATCTAAATAATTTCCTATAATTAAAGGGTAAGAATCAATGCTAACTTTTTCTGGGATTCAAACTACCTACAGATTAAATGATTTTCTGAAATATTTTGCTATAACTCATAGCATAGCCATGTTTAGTTGATTTGGGTAAAGGGTTTGGAAACAATTCAGAAACTATGACTCATAACAAATTCATGAAGGCAAAAACAAGATTCCATTTGAAATTGCAGGTGTTGATTATGAAAAAGAAAAGATACAGTAAAATCAGGTCTACCTTCTAGTCCTCTAAGTAATTCACTCTTCTCAAAGAACTTGGCTTCTACTCCTTTATTTATAATATAAAAAGTCAAGGGCCCCGTAAGGCTTCTACTAAAAATCCTCTTCTAAACAAGGCGAGTTCAATTCAACAAATGTTTTTTGACCAACCAATTGTTTTGGCCATACAAATGCCAAAAACTTTCTCCTTTGAACTCCCAGAATATCCGGAATATGCTTCGGCTACCACACTTTCACACCGTTTTGTAAATATCTGTTTCCTTGTGTCTCTCCCCTACTAGACAGTGTGTTCCTCTAAAACAGAAACCAGAACATATTTGTCTTTGAATTCCTCTTGCTCAACACAGCGCCTGGCACAAAGTGGTGGGGGGAAGAAGAGACAAAAAAAATTGGAAGAAAGAGTGTTAATGTTATCCAGCAACAAGGTATGATGTATTCAAATTATATGTTGGTATATATCAAGCATTGGACAAAGCCCAATCTCATTCATAAAGCAAGAGAAATCTAAATAAAATATTAGCAAGTTGATTCTAACAGTACACTAAAAGAATAGCTAATATATCATTACTAAGTGGTGATCATGTCAAGAACACAACAATGGTTCATTGTCAGAAAATGTATCAAGGAAATTCACCATATTAAAAGGTCAACAGAAAAATTATTTTTATCTCAGCAGATGCCAAGAAGGTATTTGATAGAAAGAAACTCCCATAATAATAAAATTTAAACTGAAGTAGATACCAACTTCAGGATAAATGGCAAATCTCTGGAATCATTCATATAAAAGAATAGTAACAGTAATTTCTGCTCTTAACTCCATTATTTAGCATTCTCATATACATATACAACTAAACATTTTTGAAAACATAATTATGGGAAAGAAGGAGAGCAAAATTACCACTGTTTTAAAATGATGTATGTGTAGGGCACCTGAGTGGTTCAGTGGGTTAAGCGTCCAAATCCCATCTCTTGGTTTTGGCTTGGGTCATGATCTCAGGGTGGTGAGACTGAGCCCCACCTCTGGCTCCACACTCAGCGTAGTCAGCTTGGGGTTCTCTCTCTCTCCCTCCCTCTCCCTCCCACTCTGCCCCTCCCCTCACTCATGCACACTTGTTCTCTCTCGCAAATAAAATCTAAAAAATAAATAAAATTAAGTAAAGTGGCATATTTGTATATCTAAAAGAATCAAAAGATCAAACTGAAAAAAAAAATAGGAAATTAGGAATTCAATAAGATGGTCAGATAGAAGATAATCTGTTGTCCTATTTCTTCCAAGAAACTTAACTACATTGGCTACAGGCTCATTCCCCACCCCCCAAATCAACCCTGAAGTATAGAGAGAAGGAGGGAGGAAGTAGAGAAATGAACATCCAGGCAGAAGGAGTGTAATTTTGAAATGGTGTCGCATTGCCAGGGTGGGGTGGGGAAGAAGCAGGTAGATTGGACTTGAGGTGGGAAGCTACTCATCTTGGCTTTAGGAGACAGAATAGAAAGGAAAACCTCGTATCCTGCTCTTCATTCTCCTATGCCAGTGGTTCTAAAAGTGCTATCCCAGGACCATCAGCATCAGCATCACTTGGAACTTGTTGAAAATAAATACTTGTGCCCAAGCCCTGGACTATTAACTAAAAAATTCTGGGAGTGAATATGTGGAAGCTAAGAAAGAAAACAAATGAACATATGGGAAGGGAGAAAAGAAAAAAGGAGAGAGGGAAACAAGCCATAAGGACTCCTAATGGTAGAGAACAAACTGAGGGTTGATGGAGGGAGCTGGGGGCAGGGATGGGATAGATGGGTGATGGGTATTAAGAAGGGCACTTGTTATGATGAGTATTGGGTGTTGTATGTAAGTGATGAATCAATGAATTCTACCCCAGAAACTAGTATTTCACTACATGTTAATTACCTAAAATTTAAATTTAAAAAATACAGAAAATACTCAAAAACAAATAGTAGTAACAAGACTCAGAATCTTACATAATAGGAGTGTACTTTCTGTACCTTCTTTCATTTTGTCCCTCTCTGCACACTGTCTTTGGAAGAGTCAGAAACCACTTTGCAAGCTGAGGGAAGAGAAGCATAAAATGAGAGAAGATACCGACCATACCCACTTACCAGATGTTCATAGCCTATCTAAAATCCTCAACTGAGAGAATGGAAAAGATTTAATTCTCAATCAAGTTTGGAATGAGGTGTTCTCATCCCAAATTGAGAGTGTTCAGTGAGTACAGAACTTATCATTACCTAAAAATGACACAAAGTCATGGGATTCCCAGATTTTTCATCCAGCAGCAGGACAAAAATTTGCCCTATAGTACATATTCTGAATGGAGAGTGGGAAAGAAAAATAACATCACTTTTTATTATATCCACCCCCTCAAAAAAAAAAAAAATTCTGGGAGTGAGGCCCAGTAATCTAGGTTTTCAAAATGTACTCCCCATGTTTCTCATGAATACTAAAGTTTGAGAACCACTGTCCTCCTAATACTGCTTCTGGGGGGTGGGGGAGGAGGGAGTTGGGGCAAGGGGGAGTACAAAAGGTAAAACTCTGAGGTCTTATTTCATGGTGTAAAAAGTTATTACCCATAGTTTCCAGGTACCTGGGGTTCTCCATTGTTTGGCTCATCTATATCCCACCCTTGTGTTCACTAAGGATGACACAAATTGTGTTCTAGTCTTCTTTCATGTGCTTCCTTTGACCTTGTAAGTACCCTAAGAAAAAAAATGAGCTCACAGGCAAAAGTAACAAGGCATTTGAGGATCTTAATTATGCCCAAAAAAACAAGGTATACTGGATAATAAATTTCATCAGAAACAAAAAATCTTACAACAGAGACCAAGAACCTAAAATTAGTCAATTAATTAAATAACAGAAAACATTAGCAATAGGAAACAAGAACAAGAAAATATAAAAAAGAACTACACATAAATCTTAGTCATATAAAATATGATGGTTAAAATGAAGAACACAATTGATAAGAAAAACAGCAAAATGGAAATAACTGAGGCATAAATTAGTGAATTCAGACAAATTCCTGAAAGAGAAGAACAACAATAGAAAAATATAAAAGAACAAGTAAGAGCTATGGAGGATCAAGGCAGAAATGGTAATACTGAGATCATCAGAGTGCCAGAAAGAGATGGAGATGAAAATGGAGAGGATGCCATACAGCAGTAATAAGATAGAAATTTTCTGGAGAGAATTCAGATTGAAATTGAAAAGGCCCACAGATTTCTGCTTCCAGCCTTGATGGAGTTAACAAGGAACCACATGTAACCTCTTAAACAACTAAAAACCAGGCAACATACATGAAACAGTCTTCAGACATTGAAGAACAGGCAGCAATGATTCCTGTGAGAAGGAAAACACACAGTTTGACCCATCATTTTCCCAACTTATTGCCAGAAAGACTTCCCAGGGGACAACATAGGGAGGAAGGACCCAAACAGATTTTGGCAATCTAAGGTCAGGAGATGGAGTTGACAATTCAGGGACATCAAGGAAGTTAGAATTTGTAAGACGAAGTACTAGAAAAGAGGAGACACACAGAGGGCAAGGCCCTGCAGATCTATAAAGGGTGAGTTTTCACATGAGTATGAGTCAAGGTACGAGGGAGGAAATTATCTGAGCCTGGGGGAGAACCCACAAGAAAAAAAAAAAATCAGAGAAAACAATTCTCATTACTCCTACAAGGCCAGGGATATTTATGTTTCCAATGGCCAGTATAGAAAAACTTTGTAATGCATGGAACATCAAGTTGAGTGCTCAGACTGTACTGCCTTAGCAGAAGGACTAAATTTTCCCTCAACTAATGTTTGCTTTGGTTCTGTGGTACAATAAAAAGTACATATCTGGTCTTTGCCCTGGTTTCTTGGCACAGAGCTTCAAGAACCCTTGGAATTGCCTGAGTGATGATGTTATGCTAATGAAGTAACTCATGAGTTGGGTGGGCCCTAGATGGCTATATGATGGGGGCTGGTCCCCAGAAAAACCCAACCACAGAATGAGAACATTGAAATTTCAAGTTGTCTGACCTCTCAGAAGGGGAGGGAAACTGGAGATTGAGTTCAGTCACATGGCTGATGATTTAATCAATCATTCCTAAGTAATGAAGCTGCCATAAAAATTCTTGGACATTAAGGCTCGAGGGAGCTTTCTTCTTGACACATGGATATGCTGGGAGGGTGACATACCCCAATTTCATGAGGAGAGGGCATGGAAGCTCTGCAACCCCCCACCCTCCCCATCTTGCCCTATGTGTCTCTTCCATTTAGCAGTGTAAGTTGTAGCCTTTATAATAGCAACTATACCACTTTCCTAGGTTCTGAGAATTGTTCTAGGGAATTATCAAATGAGAGGTTGAATTGTGGGAATCCCCAGATTTAAAGTCAAATGGAGAAGTGCAGGTAGCCACATAGGGTATGCAAAGCAGGAAAATGCAACACATGAGAAAAAAATGAAATCAATAGAAAAAGACACAGAAATGGCACAGATAAGAGAATGAGTGGAAAGGTAATAAAACTGCACTCCAGATGTTCAAGAAGATAGACAAAAGTATTAGTGCTTAAGGAGAAATGTGGAAAACATAACAATGAAACAAACTTACACCAGATGAAAAAAGGACAATGTCTAAGATGCAAACTACATTGGATGGGATACACAGCAAAGATGACACCACAGAAGAAAACATGAGGGAACTTGAAGACAGAGCAATAGAAACTATCTAAAACAAAACAAAGGAAGAAAAAGACCAAAAAAAAAAAGTGATTAGAACATCAGGAAACTATGAGACAAACTCAACCACTAACTGAAATTTAGAAGGAGGGTGATTTTTTTGTTTGTTTGTTTTAAATAATCACATAGTTGGGAAAATCTTTTAGCATATCATAAAAAGTCAGAAGCATAAAATGAAACACTGACAAATTGACCATATAAAACTAAAAACTTCATTATAAAAGGAAAACTAAGTATATTGAACCTATTTTTTTAAATAAACTGGGAAGTAACATTCACAAAGCATATGACAAAAGATTATTATCCTTAATATGCAAAGACCTCAAAGATATTTTTTAGGATTAAAAAATATAATAGAACAAGAGTAGGCAATTATTGAAAGGAAAAACTTAAAAATGGCCAGCACTCACAAAAAGATGTTCTTATTTATAATCAAAGAGATACAAATTAAAGCAAACATAAATCACGCTACTAGCCTGGCAATGTTGAAAAATACCAAAATCTCTATTGAAAGGGGACTGGAAAAATCAGGCACTTATGATTTGTTGATGAGAATGTCAATTCATAAGCCCCTTCTAGAGATCATTTTGGCAGACACCAACGCAGGAAGAAAAGACCAAAGGAATAAGGGAGGGAGGGATGAGTGATGGTGGGAGAAAAGAAAGAGAAAAAAAACACATGTTCTTTTTCTCTTAATAATGTTATTTAAGCAAATTATGAAACAAATAAGGCAATACCCTGCAGCCATTAAAAATAATATAGGATCCTTCCCATCATGAATAAATGCTCAAAATCAGTATGTTATGCATAATTATATAAAGAATAGTATGTGGTCCCAATTACATAAATGGGTATGGAGGCACATTGTGTATATATGCATTCATAGACATCTAAAAGAGTTTTCACCAATATATTAACAGTAACTACACCTTGGTGAAGGAATCCCATGTGTTTTTTTATATTGGATTTATATTTTCCAATAGCTTGAGTTTTTAAAAGTAATAAGCATATTCCAGTTTTAAAACAATAATGCCATTTTTTAGATAGATGAGAAAATTGCTTAACAGTAACATGGTAATTGATTTGACTTAAGATCACATATATAGAAGTACTTAAAAACCTGTCTTCTTTGAACAATCCTTCTATTATATTCAGTTTCTTCAATCCTCCCCCTCTTCACTTCAGAGAAGACAGAAGAGAAACAAAATCAGGAAGCATTTGATAATACTCCCAATTAGGAAACCTTTATTAAATTTTCTATATAGTGGTTTTAGCAACTGAATTTCATTTTAGGTTCATTTCTGATATTTAGAGAGAGGCAAACAGAAGGCAACATTAGTATGTCATCAACATGTTTCAAGTATATACCAGGTCCAAGAAAAGCATTACTTATGGCAGGCTAAGAAAAGAAAGAGGCAAAAAGTTGACAACAAACACTTATCATGAGTAGATAGAATGGAAGACCATGAGAGACTCTAAGAGTAGAAGTTAAAAAAAAAAAAAAACACTGAACATTCAGAATCAAGAACTATAGTACAGGATAGATTTGAGAAGTCCAAAAGAATAGTTTAAATAAACTAAAACATTTATAAATCAGTGTTCACAGCCATTGTTCATTCATTCATCCTTTTGGTTCAGATCCAATCAGATTACTACCACTGGTGCAATATTTGGCACTGAAATGAACATTAAAACTAAATATTTATTGGCACCTTAATACTATCAGAGCCTTGTTCCAACTATGACCCAGGTTTGTTTCCATTAGGAAGTGCTGTATGATGCTTAATTCTGATCTCCCTAAAATCAAAAAATGCCATCCAAGAGATTTTATTTTCATTTCTAGCATCTGTTTTAGGATGCTGGCTCTCTCTTATATTAGTGTCTGGCTATCCCATACTCTCATATACTGAGGTTAATCTAGAATGTTTCTACTTTAAGGTCAATTTAACCAGTGAAGCAGATAACTCTCCTGAATTATTACACACTTCAAAAAACAGATATTCTACATGCCTAACACTTGTACCCTAATTCTAGACCTTTCCACTAAGGAAATCATTATGTAGGTGTATAAAGACTTATTTACAAATTCCAGTACAAGATTGTTTTGACAGGGGAAAAACAAAAGAAATGAAAGCATGCTACATGTCCAAACAACAAGAAGCCAGATAAAGAAATTTGGGTACAGACATTCCAAGCGGTCATTAAAATCCATTTGAGTTGTCTTTAAAATGTCAATTTTCAAAACCAACCTATATAGCAATAGGTGTCATAAAAGAATTTATACAGCTCCCTTTACAGCTATGCCTTTCAAATGTTTGATCATCACAAGCTGACACTGTACCATGTTGCACACTGGGAAGGCTCGATTGTGTGGCTGACACTTATAACTATCATCAGTGCAACCCTCAACTCTACCTCTCATCACATGAGGTGCATGAGACCTCAAGTTGTCTTTAGCTCACAAGTCCTATTGCCATGTTGAGTTTTGATCTAAGATCCCTTCCCTGGCCCACCTTTCCAGGTTGGCCAGATTGCATAACTAACCATAAAGGATCTTAGGTGGTCCATGATTTAAAGTGGGTTGGGAAATGTTTGGATATATGTATTAATACAGAAAATTCAAGCTGTAACTCAAGCTGTCACACTGAGATGCCTGCTCATGAAGGGCACATGTGTGGAGTGGTCTTGATGCTGTTCCAAAGGGCTGTCATCACATTATCTAGGTCACACGACAAGCCATGTACTTAGAAATTGTTCACTCCAAGGTTTTGGATATAGAAGATATTTTGATCCAAAATTGATCATAATACTAAAAAAAAAAAAGAATTGCACATGCCACATTATTGGTCAGGATCCAAAAAAGATATATTTTTCTCCATCATGAAAAGTAAGTAAGAAGCCTTCGTTAGGAATTTATAATAACTTTACAGAGTCAGAGGATGATCCTGTTGATTATGACTGACTTCTTTTTAAAGAATTAATTCCATCATGAACCTCTGCTAAAAACTGTTGAGCCAATTATTTGGAACATAAATTTCCAGGCAATCTAGATTCTGGAAGTAGTTTTGCATCTAACTTAGCTTGGTTCAAGGATTCAATTTTACCCTCGCCACTTCACGTTCAAGCGAGTGGTCTGATTATAACAGTAGCAAAGACCAAGGGATATGCTTTAGTGAAGTACTGGGAGAAACTGTCCTAGTTCCTCTGTCACTGCATGTTCAACAACTGTTAAATTACCAATGGGAAGAGGTGCCTGGCCGGCTCAGTCTGTTAAGCATCTGCCTTCAGCTTAGGTCATGATCCCGGGCTGCTGGGATCAAGCCCCACATCAGGCTCCCTGCTCAGTGGGGAGTCTGTTTCTCCCTCTCCCTCTGCCCCTTCCCCCCACTCGTACTCTCTCTCAAATAAATAAATAAAATCTTTTTTTAAAAATTACTAATGGGAAGCTATTTGAAATCTTGCTTTGATTCCAGGGAAGGAACAATATAGAAGCAAAATACCTGGATTTGAATACAACTTATTTCAGTGTGACCCTTGAGACTCTGTTTCCCCATCTGTGAAACTGAGAGAAAGTCTACGTCAGAGAACTGTCATAAGAATTAAATGAGAATGTGCTAAATAAACCACAAAAATGACATTAACCTTTATTATTATTTCCACCATCACATACCTTCAATGGTCAAGCCTCAGCAGAGCTACTAACATTCTTCTAGAACCACATGGCCTGGCCTTGTGGCCCCCATATATCATCACTTCAGCTATCTATTGCTGCATTAAAAACTACCCCAAAACTTAGTGGCTTAAACAGCATCTCCTTTTTTGCTTACAATTCAATGGTTAATATTTTAAACTAGTCTCAGCTAGGTGGTTCTTCTTCTCCATACAGCGTAGCGAAGATCATCGTCTACATTCAGCTGGTGAGTGTATCACTCCGTACTTATGCCCTTCAAAGCCCCTAATATGTTCTACTACAATTGCCCATTTACGTATCTGTCTCCCCCTGTAGTTATCTTCCTCCAAAAGAGAGACCATGGTTTGTCCACCATTAAATCCCCAGCACTTGGCACAGTGTCTAGCACAGGGCAATTGTGCAGTGTTGGCCAGATTAATCAATCAGCTTTCAGTAGCACAATTCCATTAGACCTTGACTACAGCCTTGTGAAGGAGGTGAAGAAGCTGATACAAATGAACTATGTGACTCGCTCATCCTGACTTGTGACCCATTGGTCTTCTCTCTAGACTGTGTGTCAGTATCAGTAGCATACAGAGTCATCTCTTTTTCTTTATTCACTTTGTCTTCTGTGCCATTAAAGCAGAAAGCTCAGGACTTTCAGAAAGAGAGTTGGAGTAGAAAGGGCCCAAGAGACTGTTTTGTCATAGTCCAACTCCAGCCTTTTCCACAAAGGAAACCATTCCAAAGACCAGTGACTTGGGACACATCCTGGTCTAGGATTCAGGCCTACCAGTGGCCCCTTCATTTCCCTTCCTTTGGTAGAAAGGTAGAACAGTGCAATACTGGATTGGTAAGTGCACCTTTTTGCCAGATTTGGGTCTTAGTCCCAGGCCTATTAATGGTATGCAAACAAGTGAATTTGAAAAAGAACATAATTTTCCATTCATCTTTCCGTTCTAGTTCCACATGCCACAAATGGAAACCATTTGGTGGGGGCTCTAAGGGTGAGAAGAGATCTACGACGTGCAGTTCTGCATCGCTGTTCAGCAGGGCTGTCAGTAATATCTTACTTAACATACTGTCACAGAATTTTCCTTCAGTGTCACCTCGGTCGCTACTGTAACACTCCATAAGAAATAATGCCATCTGTTAAAACACACAAGGCAGGGAAACGCAGCTGCTGTCATCAAAGATGGAATTAACCAACACCAAGCAATTACTTTCCTTTTAAATTTCACAATTAGAATTTTAGTCTTGCTTCATTTGTATCACAAAAGTCACCACAACACTGTGCCTGTTGAAGTAACAACACCGCTCTCTTCATGAAAACATGGAGGAGGAGGAGTTTAGCTGGGGATAATGGTAATTGTTAACTCTGTTGCCTCTTTTATAAATATTTTTTAAAATCCCATTGGGCAGTGTTAATTATAGGTAGCAGTACTAAGAATAATGGATTTGCATCTAGTGTTCACATTTAGGCTCTCTTAGTACTCAAAGAAAAAAAAAATTACCAAGTGAGGTTTATTGCTGATGGAATGATTGTTACGCTATATATTCAAGATCTTTTTTCTCTCCTTGGTAGAAGATTATAATGGAGAATGGACCCAGCTTATAGGAGACAGGTTTCTAATTTGAACAGAGATAAAATTCTGCCTCTCAGCTTTTATTCCATTCATTGGAAGGGAGCAGATTGCTGGCTAAATAACAGAAGGGTGGACCTATTCAGAGCTTGACTGCTGAGCTAACTCTTCAAAAAGCTGTAAGAGATCAACAATTGCCTTGGCCCAACTCCATTACGAGGGTGTCAGCAAGCTGGTGTTTCCTTTTTGATGCATCTCTTTGCATGGGAATTATATACTATATTTTCTGGGGGCAGAGCAGTAGGCAAAACCTGCCTTCACTGGTTTGCTGATGGGCAGAATTCTCTTACAGGGTAGAGCAAAATCCGTGAACGTCACAAAGGGTTAACTTCTCAGCTTTTCTTCAACTTCTAACCTGTTGATGAATCACCCAATGAGACCACATACCAATGACTCCACAGAGTGTGGAGTTATTGAAGTATTTGTTAACTTGGTCCTCAAGAGGAAGCCCCTCATGTCCACCCTTCTCATGGTACCTTTACTAATTCTTTAACTATGAGTACAGTTTCCATTCCTTTGCTTTTAATGACCTTTCATACTCCTCTAGTTCATAAACAGAACAAAACACATGGGTTCGTAGGCAGGATGGCTCTCAAACCTGAAAAAAAAACACTTCATTCCTCAGATTAAGTTCATTCTCAACTCTGTGGTCATGACATATGCCTTCAGAGTGAAGCTACTTGTTAGATAATATACACTTGGGATTTTATCACAAAATATCTTAAAAATTAGTTATTTCTCAAATTCATATAGAGCTTGACCTCCCAAAGACTATAGATTCCTTTAGGGCTGAGATCACGCCCCATCAGATAGAACACAGTGCCATTGGTAAGAAAGGCTCAATGTTTAGGGACTAACAGTTTCAGACTTTAAAACCCAGGTTTTGTCCATTTTGAAATTATTTATGTTAGCTGTTAGATATCTCGGTTGGGGCGGGGCAGGGCAGGGAGAGGATGCCTAACAAAATTATTCTCACAAACAAAATGTGGCTAAATTCATTACTCATACACATGGATTTGCCTGGCTCTATTGACCAAAATCTTGACAAATACAATGATGTCTGATGTATTATTATGTGGAGAAAACTCAATTTTATCACAGACTGCAAGACTCTTCAGGTCCTTGAATACAAAGGACCCTATTTAGAAAGAAATTGCAATCTGCAAATATAATTCACAATCAAGGCTCTCAAAGTCACAAAATAGCAATGACTACATCTCTGATTACTAATTGAATCAGACACTACCAGCACTCCAGTGAAGACCAACCAGACATAGGAAGCCTCTGGACCATGCTAGTCTGTATTTTGCACCCCAGGCACATGCCCGGCCACCTTTAGTTCTAAAAGACGCTGTTTCTCTTTGTAGCATGATTTATTAAAAAAAAAAAAAAAAAGGAAAGATGATGTGCTAAAGCATTATACTAATCTTTTAGCTGTAGTAATATGTGTCCTTTAGGACTAATAGCATGCATTAATAATGATCTAATTTGTGTCTCTCTTGGCCAGTACCACAACCAAAACCAGTTTTTTGGTCACAATGTTGAGCTTCTGTATTATATGACCCCTTCTTTTTTGAGCCAAACTTAAAAGAACGTACAGCAATGATGAAAGTACCTAGTTATGAAGCTAAGAAGATTATTTTCCCCATGAAATGTCTAAGAAGAAATCTTAGGGGTCTCAGAGAGGAAAATATACACAAAATCTGTTCAAACCACCCAATTTCTCATTTAATCCCCTCCTTGCACATCTCATACTAACTCTTCATTTTTTAAAAAAACCCTTGCCTTTCCTATCCTCCTACTGTTGTTCTCTTTTGGGTCCCATAGACTCACTATATATCCACACCCAGACTCAAGTTCTCACAAGACATTTAGCATAAGCATTTCATGTAACATATGAGCACTGCTCAAAGTAGCACATGCAGGAAAAACACAGACACACCTTTTTCCCCTTGACCCAAAGCAATAATTGGGGCGAAAAATCTCTAAGTGTAAATGAAGTAAAACCTTTCCAACTTTAGGATTTATATTTTCTCAGCTATCACTGCTTTTTTTTTCCATTCTAACAATTTCTCTAAAAATGGACACCATTTTTAGCCAAAAAGTAGAAAAGAATAAGTTTAAAGACAGGTGGAAGAGAGTCAGACTTTAGTTTTAATTCTGCCTCTCCACCCAGGTGTGAGAAGAGGTGGGAAATAAGAAACAACTTCGACTAGCTGAAGACATTAGCGTTAGCGGGGGTCTCCCCTACTCCTACACACAAGCACATACCAGATGGTTCCATGGCAGTCAGGAGGCTTGAAATGAAGCAATCATTTAGCCTGCAGCTGGAATACACAGTATTGCCCAGTTTAAGAGAGAGACACACACACACACACACGCGCGCTCATTTATTCAGATGGATAAAAGGATTTAATCTCATAAGGTATGAGGTTTTACTTTGAGTTTCTAAAAAATCTCAAACATAGTGAACAACACTCCCGCCCCAGGCCAGCCAAACCACTTTCAAAACCAAAGTAAGATATATTCTATTTGAATATGTATCTGATAATTTCCTTAGTCTCCATCACATTTATATGGGTTCTTATGTTAGATTTGACAATCAACATGTCACCATGCTTTTGTGTTTGTCCCACATTGTCATATTTACAGTCAAGCAGCCAGTTTATAAGAGTCCATGTGAAGGTTTTCAAAAATTCCAATCTACAATCAATTGCTCTAGTAGCTTCTCAGTATTTAAGCAATCCCTCTAACTTTAGATCAGTGTGGCTTCTCCTAAATATTTATTGGGTTTTATCCAGTGCACATATAATCATAGCCATATTTATGTAATTTTTTTTCATCAAATTCTTCAGCCACTGAAAACTCGTTACCTACGTAGGCCCATTTATTTCTCCTCAGATTCCTGAAAAGACACAAAACAAGGCAATAACTTAATTTATACATGATTCTGCCCAACTAATTTTCCTATTTGTATAACATAAAGGAAGCCTCATAACTTAGGTAAACAAACACAATCTTCACCCTAAAAATAGAGTACAAAAGTGGATGTGGGTGGTGGAGAGGATCCAAGTCTTCTGGTCCCACCAATATGTTATTTATTTAACAGCATGCAAATTAGTTAACAAGAATACATGCCGGGTTCCTGGGGTAAATAATTTCCATTCCTGTCACTGCCTAGAAACCATCCTTAAGTGTCTCCTAAATATTCATGCTATGGAAATAGGCCACAATATGAATTAAGGGGAACATCTCTCACCAAAGATTCTCCCCTAAGAAGAAAGGGTGAAAAGAGAGTAGAGAAAAACACAGTGAGAAGAAAGAAAAAGGAAATTTTTCCCATTTTTCCTTTTTTTTTTTTTTTTTTAAGTTTTCTACTTGGGCCTCTTGGAATTAACCTTGTCTCATGGTCAGTTTGTGAGCATCACAGTATCATGCTCATGGAAAGCACAAAGCTTCTGGAACTGTTAAAAAGCAGACTCCTGAGGAAAAGAGCTACATGTAATTAGCGTTGCCTGTTACCCAGCCAAGTCACTATTCTAAAAGCAAAAAGCCTAATCCCAATTTAAATTATCACCATGTTTGTGCCCCATTGTGCAAATCAACAAGAGAAATTTCACAAAATATCCCACAAAAATACATAATTTGTGTTATAACATGCATTGAAAATATATTACAAGTCAAGCAATACCTTGGCCAAGTAAGAGATGCCAAAATATCAGATTGTTCCTGTGTAGTATTACACAAGTCCATAATAGTTTAAGCAAATAAAAGTGCTTTTTTCCCCTCACACTTTGCTATGGACTGAATTGTGTCTCCCTAAAATTATGTTGAAGCCCTAATTCCCAATGTGACTATGGCCTTTAAGGGGGTAATTAATCCAATAGGACTGGTGTCCTGCTAAGAGGAAGAGACCAGAGATCTCTGTGTGCACAGAGAAGGGGCCATGTGAGGACAGGGTGAGAAGGTAGCCAACCACAAGCCAGGAAGAGACGCATCATCAGAAACCAATCCTGATGGCACCTTTTAATTTTTTTTGACATGCAGAAAGCTATACATAATTAATGTATACAACTTGTTGAGTGGGGAGATAAGTATATACCCATGAACCCATCACCGTGATCTATGCCATAAACCCCTCCATCGCCTCCAAAAGTTTCCTCTCACCCTCTTATTTAGTGTGTGTGAGAAGAACATTTAACATAAGATCTATCTTCTTAGAAACTACTTAAGTATGCAACACAATAATGTTAACTATAAGTATTAATACCACACTGTAGATCTCTAGGCCTTATTTATCTTATATAACTGAAACTCTGTACCCTTTAACTAATACCCCCATTTCCCCTTCCCCCCACAGCACCCTGCAACCACCATTCCACTCTCTACTTTTGTGAAGTTGATTATTTTAGATTCATCATATAAGTGGTATCATGTAGTATTTGTCCTTCTGCAATTGGCATAGTTCACTTAGTATAATGCCCTTAAGATTTATGAAAGTTGTCACAGACAAAAGGATTTCTTTCTTTCTCATGGCTAGGTAATATTCCATATTCCACACCACATCTTCTTCATCCATTCATCCATTGATGGACACCTAGATTGTGTCCATATCTTGGCTATTGTGAATAATGTTGCAAGGAACATGGGAAGGCAGATACCCCTCTGAGATCTTGATTTCAGTTTCTTTTAATATGTACCCAAAAGTGAAATTGCTCAACCCTATGGTAGTTCTAGTTTTAATTTTTTGAGGAACCTCCATACTATTTTTCACTATGGTCGCAACAATGAACATTCCCACTAACACTGCACAAAGATTCCCTCTTCTCTACATCCTCACCAACATTTATCATCTTTTGACACTTTTTTGATAAAAGCCATCCTAACAAGTGTAAGGTGATATTTCCTTATGGGTCTGATTTGCATTTCCCTGATAATTAGTGATGTCGAACACTTTTTCGTATAGATATGAAATATCTGTTTTTTGTGTGTCTTCTCTAAAAAAAAAATTTCTATTTAGTTCTTCTGCCTATTTTTAATTGGGTTATTTGGTTTTTGTTATTGTTTTTTGTCTTGTTTTGCTATTGTGTTATAGAGTTCCTTATATATTTTGGATATTAACCCATTATCAGATATATGCTTTGGAGATATTTTCTCCCATCCCGTAAATTGCCTTTTCATTTTGTTGATTGTTTCCTTTGCTGTGTAGAAGCTTTTTAGTTTGATGTAGTCCCACTTGCCTGTTTTTTCTTTTGTTCCCTATGCTTTCGGTGTCATACCCAAGAAATAATTGCCAAGGCCAATCCTGACAGCATCCTGAGCTTAGCCTTCCAGGCTCCAGATCTGTGAGAAAAAAATTTCTGCTATGTAAGCCACCCAATCTGCGGTATTTTGTTATGGTAGCCCAAGCAGACTAATACATTCTTGTTCTAATAGACTTGAAATTTGTAAAATTAGCAAAACAAGTTCCTTAAAATGAAGCCACCCACCTTTATCAGCTTTACAAAAGGAACAGGGAAACTGGCTGCTAAAGTAAAAGGTCTACATGGGCACAGAACTTATATATTAATACAAAAATAAAAATTTATCAAGTGCTTTGAATATGTCATACACTATTCCCAGCATTAATGATATAATAATGACCAGAATAGAGAAACTACCAACCCTCAAAGAGATTGTATTATGGTGAGAGAGAGAGTAAATGTATAAACAAAGAAATTAATAAAATAATTGTGATTAATGGTGGCATGAGAAAAATAAACCAATACCATGTGAGAGGGAGATCAAAGGGAGGGAGAGAAGGATGGGGGAGAGAGCAGTATTTCTAGAAAGGTGGCATCTGAGCTAAGATAAGCAAGGAAGTGATGAAGCCAGCCATAAAGATGAGAGGAAAGATCATTCTGGGTAGAAGGAAAATCAAGGGCAAAGACTCTGAGGGGGGGCACAAACTTGATTTGCCTAAGGACAGGAAAGAGCATGAGTGTCCCTGGGAAATGGAAGTGTCCCTGAGGAATGGTGTGTAAGAGTGTGTGCAGGGCCACCATTATGTAAGGCTAAAGGAAGGAACTAGGAATTCACAGCACAGTACAAAGCAATGGAAGCTTCTGGAGGGTGAAAGAAATGGGGAAAATTATATGATATGATTTATATTCTTAAAGATCACCTTAGCTAGAAGATGAATGATAAGGAAGGCAACAGGTGATACTGGAAGACCAGCAGGGTGGCAGTTGTAATAGTTGAGGGGAACAATGAAAGTAACTTAGGTTAGAGCAGATGGGTATGGCAGTTGGTTTGATATAACACATCCAGTTTGCATATCTTGGAGGTAGAGTCAACAAGCTTTCTGATGGCTGGAGGGGTAAGGAAGAAAAGGAATCAGGAATGACTGTTTAGGTTCTCGGTTTAAGAGACTAAGCAAATAGTGGTGGATGTACAGGCCTAACTCCATTCTCTATCTCCATAGTACCCTGCCTGGCTAAGAAAAGGCACTCAGTTAATACTTATGAAGGGAAGAGAGAGGAGGGAAGGGGAGTGGAGGAGAAGGGAGGAGAAGGGGGGGAGGAGAGGAGAACTCCCCTGACTATATCCTCATCTGCTAGAAAATCACTGTCTTTTGCAAAAACCCAAGTTATTTAAATAGAACAATCCCTGAATTTTTCAATGTATACTCCAATTCAGTATGCATTCCATAAAAGTCAATAGAGTAAGCATTATGCCTAATAATGACTGTAAAGCATTGCAAAATTCCAAAAAGCTTTCTAAATAAAAGATTACGTTCTCTTCCAATTGATTTGGAAATATATGTATCATTTCCTCCCACACAAAATACTCTCCATGCTACATGACTCTTTCCAGAGCCAAGTTTGTTCCCAAAAATCCATACTCTGACCATGTCTTAGAATAGTTAGCTTAATGTATTACGAAATTTGGAGACAGGTTATTTTGAAGACTCAGTCTTTAAATATGTCCCTTTGGAACTCAGGTAATTGCCAGAAGGTTTTACTTTAACTTTTTTCTTAAGCTTGTAATTTGGATAACTGCATTCATTATTTCCTTACGAAAAATCACTGGAATGATCATTAGCTCAAAATCTTGTCTTTTTCTTTTAATTGTGCATAAAAACGTACCCATGAAAATTTGCAGGAGTTGCCAAGGCCAAAACATGCTACTTTTAAGAGAAGTTTAAATGAACATCAGGATTTAAATGATATATTTCTATGTCTTTATTTTAAATGCCAAAATGAGTAATAGTTTCCTACTACAAGTGATAAAGAGGATTAAACGGCACATAGGGTGAATCTGAAAAGTCGAGAAAGTCAGTCTTAATCATTAACTCGACAGATGAAGCATTGTCTGGAAGGCACAGGGTAGGAGGAGAAGGAGCTGAGGTAGCCACACTGGAGGGAACAGTTTTAATCCCCTGGGCAAGCAGCACAAGGGCATTATAACCTGGGAAGCATTAAATGTAACTGTGCTGAATCATGCTAGTCAAAGATATAAGGACTTATCCTATACAGAAGTTCATGAAAGTGTGCCATGTCTAGTAATAGATATTTAATTTCTTGGTTCCTTGGTGGCTAATTTATTTTTTAATTTTGCCAAGCCCCAAGAAGGCACTTAAATGTTAGTACCTAATTCAGCATGATTATGGAGGAGTAAAATTTGGAAGAGTCACTGCAGAGAGAAATGATCAAGATGTCCCAGGTCCACAAGGATGCGATGCCTGGACACCCTGTGTCTGCCAATCCATCTTCTGCCATCCCCACCAACCAGAGAACAATTCAGCTTGGGGAAACAGAGGAACGTGCACATTGCTCGGGAGACCTCTGGAAAAAACACATTATCTTGTTTTCCTCTGTCACCATTTTCTTCATGAAGTGATCTTTCAAAAATCAAACCATTTAAACAATCAGATAATCAAGGGAGTTACGCTATAACCTCAGACATATGGTTGACTTCCAAGTGCTCATCAGAGGCACCTCTCCTTCATTCCCTATTTCTTCAGACTCTAAAACCAGGATAGAATAGGAGATGATTCCATGGTAAGCTCCAATATGACACAGGATAAATTCACAGTGACCCCTGGGGCTCCTATTCTCCCACATCCCCTTTCACTGCAGACAGAACTGACAGCTCTGAGAGAATGTTCAGGTTCTGTCCTCCTCTGAACACCTGAGAGCAGCCCTCTTTCCAGAAGTCCTACTAAGAAAATACAAGATAAATCCAGCCCAGCAAGAACACTGCATAGACGGTCTATAAATTCAGCCCCACAAAACAGCCCTTGGAAGCCTTCTCAAGTGTGCGTGCACGCGCGCGCGCGCGCGCACACACACACACACACACACAGAGTCAATTCCTTGAGTATCTTTATGTATTTACTATCTTCACTAGCCTCTACTTCTTACCAGCATTGTCAAAGTACCTATGTTAATTTATTGGCAATTGATTTTATGACTGATTCTATACAAGTTTACTTTCTGAACTTCTCCGGATGGAACGAAGCAGGTGTTTCATGAAATACTGTCTAATATAGTAGGTACCTAGAACTCCATAAAAAAATGAATACAGGGGCGCCTGGGTGGCTCAGCTGGTTAAGCGGCTACTTTCAGCTCATGATCCCAGGGTCCTGGGATTGAGCCCCACGTCGGGCTACCTGCTCAGCAGGGAACCTGCTTCTCCCTCTCCCTCTGCCTGCCCCCCTGCCAACTTATGCTCTCTATCTCTCTGTCAAATAAATAAAATCTTTAAAAAAAATGAATACACTCTGTACAATTACTTTCCTTCAGACCATGAAGACAGAGTTTACCTTAAATTGATGGATATATGCCCATTTTAAGTACCTATCTTCTTAACTGGCATAAGAAGAAATATTGGAAAATTTGTGACTTTGGCAAATGCATATTTTGGTTACAGTTATTGATGACCAGGAGGGTGGAATGTCTACTGAGACTGGCTATATTTAGTCCTCCAAAGTACAGGAGTTCAGACAGCAAAAAAATCACAGCAAAGAGTCCTAAGACATATGACTTTCTTTTGTGGCATAACACGATTAACCTGTCCCACACAGTAACACTAGCTGTCGTGCTGGGGAGAGGAAGACCACTGTGGCTTGCCTTTAGAAATATATGTGAAAAAATGTAAGGCTTATAAAACAGAGCAGTCTGGAAATTTGAATCTGATTATAAGAAATATTTCATATTTTTAATTCAGCAACAAAAGCAATATGGGTGGCAATTAGAGTTTTAGCCTACAAGAATGCAAAAAGGAAAGAGAAATAATAGGAGGTGTAAGAAAAGCAATTTTAATCAAGAGAGAAAGAGGGAGAGAGAATTGAGAAGGGGCAGCTTCCTCTCAACCTTGCTTTCTATCACTTTCCAGAGACAGAGGAAGTCAATTATGTACCCAGCATCACCTAACGCAATTCTATTCTCTGGCTGACCTTCCCTGAACACACCTCTCTGCAGGATGTCTTGACAAGTTGCCCTGAACATCAGCAGAGAAAACTTTCACTACCTGTAGATCTAGAGAAGCTCATTAAAAACACACCGAGAGTGGCATGGGGCTGTAAATTACTTTAAAAGTCTCAGATTTTTCTCTTCTCTCTCAAATTGTACAGATCTTAAGCTTTGCCACAGAAAAGTAGATCATAATATCTGTTACCATACCACAGCTTTATCAAGCTGCCAGTCATTATTCACCACAAAGAAAGCAAGTTTTATGGCCACACTAAACCAAGTGTTATCTTGGAAGGAAGGAAGGAAGGAAGGAAGGAAGGAAGGAAGGAAGGAAGGAAGGAAGGAAGGAAGGAAGGAAGGGGAGGGAGGGAGGGAGGGAGGGAGGGAAGAAGGGGTGGTAAGGAGGGAAATAGGAAGGGGAAAAAGAGAAGATAAAAACTATTCACTGGGTAAATTAAGAAAATTTTAACAACAATTGATAAACCAGCATTTACTACACTAATTAGTATCTCCTAGAGGGATACAAAGGTGTTTATATCAATTAAAGACTATCTGATATGACAAGAAAATACCCACGTATCTAACATCAAAAGCATTTCTTTCTTCTTTCTCTTCCTCCCTTACTGTAGTCAGCACATGATGAGCACATGAAGGAAGGTAGAATAATTCATTATGTTGTCTCTGACTGCTTTGTATGTTCAACATTTTTTGAATAAATACAAAGTCATAAATTAGCTTGTAGCAAAACAGAATTAACTGAATGTCTTAAGTAGGATCACCAAACCAAGGTTTGAGTCAATTTATCTAAGATTTCACTAATGTAGTTTCAGCTCATTACGGCAAGAACTGATGCTAGGGATGGGACATTATTAGATATAAAAAGGGAAAATATAAGATCAGGAAAACCTGACTCTGCTTTTGCAAGAGAACTTCTTGAAGGTTATCTGACATATGCGACAGAGCATAAACAACTCCCCTTCAAACAATAATCTGTGATTGAAAAATAAAGATGCTTTCATAGAATCTGAAGATATTTACACACACACTGACACTGAGAAGGCTCTGCCCTTCATTTTCTTGCCAGAAAACATCTTAGAAACAAGGCATGGAACAGCAATTCGTGTGTGTGTGTGTGTGTGTGTGTGTGTGTGTGTGTGTGTGTAGGAGAAATAAGCACATACATATAAAATGTATTTATGGAAAAGCAAAATATATTCTGTGTGTTATACATAAATATAGAGAGACATTAATCTGATTGTTTCCTTGAAAAATAAATTTTTCAGGCATCTAAATGAAACGAGAATAATTGTGCATGGCAAGAAAGAAACAGCAAAGTTGTGGGGGAGGGAGATTTTCCCAGCATTTCCAGTAATGGGATCAAGAATAATCTGTGATTCTTCCAGTAAAAAGGCTTCCCCACAAGGGAACTTATGACAGTCACTGAGCATCCTGCCTGACCCAGGTCAGGCAACAGTTGCATGGATGTCCAGTTCTGTTCTACCCCTACATTTCATGAAGGTGAGTTTCCTTCCTCATGGACAAGATAACAAGATCTCGGAACTCCTAATACAACTTTTTGTAAATAGTAACAATAAATTAAGAAAAACAAAATGTTAGACTAAGGTGTAAGTAATATTAGGTGGGCCCCAAAACACAACGCTTATGGGTAGATATTTCATTTAGTTGGTCCAAACATTAAAGAATCCATATAAATGGAGCAAAATCTCAAGACTGCAGAGTTGGGATAAAATAACCAGAAACAGTTAAAAGTCTGGCTTGGGAGACAAAGTCACTTGCTAGATTTGACCATAGTCAAGTTATGCAACCTCTCAGCTTCAATGCCTTCACCTGTAAAATCCAGATCCATAACACAGGTTTGCTGTATTAAAATAGAGGATGTATTCAAAGCACTTAGCATGATACTTAGCACATAATAAGCACTTGATACATGTCAGCTACATTATTTTTATTTTTCACTAGACAAATTCTCATCTCTCATGTCACTTAGCTTGTCAGTATACCCTAATAGAGTAGATGTTGTCTTCAAAGTTACCAGGAGTATTTAACAACAGCAACAAAAATCTAGCCTTTATCATGGTTTAAAAAATTGAACTGGTTTTATAAATCAGGTTTAAAAACCAAACAAGATAGATTTTCATTTCTCAGCCAGTGCTGAAAAACCAACGGTTAAAGCAGCTTCATCCACCAGAAAGATCTGTGACATGTCTAACTTCATGATACATATGCTGCGCACAACCTCGGATATTTATAAGGTTAAGCATGTTGAATTTTGTGATGCCAAAAATTAAAACATATGTGTATATACATATATGTGCATCAATTCCTTTCACTTGAACGGCATTGTTTGTAAGCCCTAAGTACGGAACGTTATACACAACTACACTTTGTGTCTTACTGTTGCACCCTCTTACAACTGTGTTTTCGTATTTCCAGTTGCGTTGAAATTATAATCAGTGTGAGTTTCTAAAGTTTATACTCCTATAATGGAGAGAGGGTTGCTCTTTGCCAGAATTAGAGATGACCTTGCCCAAGTAGGGGAAACAAAAGATTGTTTATTTGGGGTGCATTTATCTTTATGGCCAGCAAAATATTTCCCTGGTGCCCCCCGATGCTCCTCTCTGGTACTATGAGAAAGAAACTTTGGTTAGTTGCTCCCACTCACATCTGAGCAGAGCTGCAATAACAGCAAATGATCCTTGGAAATCACAATCACATTAGGCTGCTGTTCAAATAGCTTTTAGGGTTGTGATAATGGGAGGCATTCCTAATAACTGGTGACACTGCAAGACCCTGCCCAGAAGGCCTCCAAATGGCAGCGCACAATTTAAATTTTAATCTGGAAACAGTGGAAATGATGAGATTCCAGCTGGGGACCTTCTGGTCTGAGGGCCAGCGTTCAGCCTCCCCATTAGATGCCCCAAAGCTTCGTTGAGTTGATGAGTGAATATCCCTACTCTCTTTACTCGTTCTCACTCCATGCCCGTCTCCCACCTGATTCCCTGGATGGCAGGAGGTTGCATTGCTTTGCTTCTGTGGAGGCAATCTTAGAGCTGATGAAGCATTCCCATGTCGCTGTGATCCAACCTAACACATCTGTGCTTGACATAAATGGAATGGTGCTTCCATTGTTCTGACAAGTGATAACTTTCTGAACTTTCCTCCTTCCATGTATGGGGCGGGCTTTGGGACATACTTACCCACTTTAAGCTTGAAATGAAAGCTGGCAGATGTATGCCATGGGCAGAAGGAAAGTGCTTTATTTTTTCCTACAATAAGCAATAACCCTTAGGATAATCACTCAACACAAGTTAAACAGCAAAAGAGAACATTAGCGGGACCCTGTTGGCATGGAAGGCAACAGCTGACCACGTTAGCAATCACTGCATGTCATTACTTGGGAAGTCCACTCCCAATGCCGCTACCAAGTTGTATTTCCTGAGTGTTTAGGCAGTAACACATGACAGATGAGAAAGCATCATAACAGGACATTGGAGGCAGAACTCTAGATTTTGATGTTCGGCAATGCCAGATTTGGTTTCCAATAAGCAGAGAGGGGGAACAAAAATCTTACTAATGGAAATAAAGTAGAGAAGAAAATGGTGAAGATTCTTATAATTCTCCTCTCATAGCTCTCCTCTCATAGCTCCTCCTTTTACTCTCTTTTATTTTTTATTTATGTGTATCAATGGCTCCCAAGAATGGTGATGTGTCTCTCAGACTAGAAGTGTGAACCTAACAAAAGGATGAACATTAATATATGGATGCCTGGAATACTCAGTGCAAACACAACTGCTTCCACTGGGCTCCATTAGGAAACCTATTCCAGTACCCCAATACCCTCAGCAGCAGAATTAGAAAGTTGTTTTGATTTAAAACACACACACACACACACACACACACACACACACACACACACACACACACAGGAGCAAAAATCTGCAAGGTGGAAATGGGAATAAAAACCAGTGTTTTGGAATTTTTTCTTTGCAGATAGTCATCAAATGCGGTACAATATTTGCTAACAGAGGGTAATTTGAATTATCCACGGATAGTTCAAAAACACAAAGAGTTCATTACCCAGATATCTCTATTTAAAATAGATTTGCTTTTGTTCATCAGTGCAGTGCACATGGCTGGGAAATGGCAAAGTGCCAGAATGAAACTGCTCCTAATTTTCAGAGGAGGCCACCAGCTAATTACACAGACTGCAGGTGTGAAGAGAGAAGCTCAAAGTAATCAATAGCAGTAATTAATCTGCTAGACTGGAGCTAAAGAGCTAACAGCTGGACATCAGAAATGGACACATGCAACAAGATCAGCAATAATTACCTCTTTAAATATTGAATTTCCATAGCAACAATTAGGCTTATAAATAAAGGCTGGAAACCAAGGCTTCAAGGCATGACACTGCATGGCAAACACAACATTCCCCAAATCAACCCTTTTAATAAAACACCAACAATATGCTTGGGCTGGGTTGACCAGTTTTCCAGGGTTGGAAGAAGCTGAATGTAGCTCCTTCAGCCTCAGCCTTCTTGGCAGCCTATTGGATCTCTGAGTCACCAAGATGGCCCTAGAAGCTTGATTTGGGCAAGAGAGCAATGCCTTTCCACCTCACCTAGCACAGCAGAGCAACCAGCTACAAGACACATTTCTCATCTGTGAAATATGTTCCTTTAAAAAAAAAAATCACAAAACCTGCAAGCAAAATTCCTAACCAATGTGTTGGAAACATCAGTCTTTTAAAAAGCAACTGGGCTGTATTTTGAGGGTTTTATTTTCAAGACCAGTATGATCAACAAGAGACCCAGACACTGAACCTTCTATGACATTCTTTTGTTTTGTGGAAAGAATAAAGAAAACTTTTTGTTAATGGATTTTGTATTATTTTTGAGCTGATGGGGAAGAGGAGGTTGTTACTGAAGGTGAACTAAAAGCCTGGCGCTGTGCTACTCACTTTATGTTCTTCATTCATTTGAGCCTAATATTGTTTTGTTTGACAAAACAAAAGGGGACAGGGAGGCTATGAACTTGCCAGGGGTCCACAGCCAACAGATTGAAATGGAAGGGTCATAATTTGAACTCAGCCCTGGGAGTTAAGTTATTTCAGCAAAGCATTCAAACATCTTTGGGAAGGAAATCTGTTCTCTAAAACACTGAAAATTGTTAGTTTGAAATGCAATCTAAATTACGCTGTTTATGTTCTATCATCATCACCAAAAAAAAAAAAAGAAAAAGAAAAAGAAAATCAATGATAACTTGATTACTCAATAAGTATTTAATTTTCTTTCACATTTTTTCATTCTGATTTTGGTTCACAACTTCCATGGCCCTTATTCAAACCAATAAGTATTCTGTAGAAAAATATGGACAATAATTGCCAATAATTTTCCAATCCAGAATCAAATACAGTAGCTCTGGAATATGGAATTAGCCAGGTGCATTTCCTCTTAAGCATTATCAAAATAGAGTTTTTATTGAGATATTATTCTCCACCAATTGCTGAGCAAAGCACTTTTCATGCATTATCTCATTTAATTCTTATGATAATATTATAAACTATAGAATTATCATCCATTCACACTTGAGGAAAAGGAGGCTCATAGAGGGTACGTAATATTCCCAGAGACACATCTATCAGTACAAGCTCCCTTGAGTTAGGACTCAGAATCAACCTACACTCTATTTCCATGGTATACCCCCTTATATGTTGTCACTTTCCTAAGCCATTAACTCCCAAAACACCAGTGGTGGCATCCTTCTGAGCATCCCAAGTATGCTAAAGTCAGTGGTAGCATGTTGCTAAGGCACATATGGCTAAGAGCTTAGACCCTGATGTTAAACTGGGTTTGAATTCCAGTGCTGACATTTGGTAGCTCTGTAATCATGGTTCTTCAACCTCCCTGTTAAATGGGCATAATAATAGAATCTGCATAGTGTTAAGCAATTAGCACCGATTGGGCATAGGAGGAGCTGCTTACGGCTGAAACATTACCATTGCTCTTTTTCTAACCTCTGCTATCTTTTCCACCCACCCCTTAATCCAGTCCCTCCTTTTTATTCCCACCACTGCTAATCCAAGTCAATCCCTTACTCTTGCAATGACGCCTTCTTCATCTGCTTGTCCCTGACATCTCTACCACACTATCTATATGGACAAGGGAAGTGCTGATTCTTGCTATCATGTACATGTGTGAATGAATGAGGCACATCAGCACCTGTACTTAAGCACGTGCATCTGTGTAGACCAAGACTCACTCTGATGGCCTCAATACCACTAGAGACATGCCTGTTGGCAAAATGAGTTCTAACACAATAACCAGCTCTGGGAAGACTGTGAGTTGTATAATAGCGCCCATTCCAGAATATCTCAGTGAAACTTAGGAACATGGTAAGTCTAGGCGCATAAAGTAATTTTGTGCAATACATGGGAAGATACATAAATTTCCACTGCTCTCAAGCTACGCTGCTTTGCAACTGCATATTCAGTGCACACGCACACATTCCCTCTTCCGTCAATTTCTTACTCCCATCACTATCCAAAGGGAATCCAAGGTGTATAAGCAACAATGACAACAGGAAAAGGGACTACATTCTCTCAGAGCAAAGAAATAAAATCGAGAACTGACCAACTGAGTCAGTATTCATCTTTAAGTATTAATCTATGCCCTATATAAAATAAGCATTATTTTTGAAGCTAATTAAAACATGTTACCTTGTGACTTCTGTGATGTTTGGTCAGAAAACCAAGGGGTCAAAGGACTGTGCCAAATAAGGGAACTAGTTTTGTAAACTTTCACTCTTAGTTCAGTCTTTAAAGTACAAAATTTTGTGTGACTCGAGAAATGTCTATAGATAAAACACCCATGATTGTGTCATGTTAAATATTCCGGTTTTATATATAAAAATAATGGGTGATTCCTTTATAAAGACTCATTAATTTGGACAAATCCACTAGCCAAATTCGTAACTGAATAGACACTTTGCGAAAGCTTGACCTTTAAACTATCACTGGGAAAAGATATGTATTCTCCTTCCAAATGCTGTTAATTTACTCATCACCAGACTTTCCGTGAATGGCAGAGCACTTCTACTCCACTGCCCAACAAGAAATAGTTGCAAAAGAGCACTTCTGGCCTCTCTGGCCTCACTTCCTCTTCCCTATGCTAAGAGAAGCAATTTAACTGACACAAGAACCAAGGGAGAGAGAGACATAGACCAAAAAAGAAATAAAAAAACACGTGAAGGTAAGCAATGCACTGGAGTATTTCCTCATGGGAAACCCTACCTAGAGTTTAGTGGCAGATGCAGTTCATAATAATACAAAACTTAATTTGATCTGAATAGGACACTGGGAGACCCTGGTTTTCCATAGAAGTTGGCAAAGACTGTGTGTGGTTGAACGCCAAAGACTTCCTGTTCTTGAAAAACATCTCAAATCAAAGCAAGGTGAAGGTGGGTATTGTTGCCATACTAACACCAGGAGGAAATGAACTATGGGTGTTGATTTCCATGCCCTAGTGGTGCACTAGACCAAGGGTTGCTAAACTATAACCGTGAGTCAAATTTGGGTCTCCTGCCATCTGTTGATTTATTTATTTATTTTTTTTGCTTTTCCACTCCTTAATTGTGTTTAAATTTATTTTTTATTACAGTAAAATACACATAAAAATTCACCATTTAACCTTACTCAGTGTGCAGTTCTGGGGCATTATGAGCATTCACACTGCTGTGCAACCACCACCACTACCATCTACCTCCAGAACTTTTTCATGTTCCCAAACTGAAACTCTGTACCTGTTAAACAGTAACCTCTCCAGTGCCCCTCCCTGAAGCCCCTGGTAACCACGGTTCTACTATCTGCCTCTCTGAATTTGACTACTCTAGGTAGCTCACATAAGTGGAATCCTACAATGTCTGTCTTTTTGTGTCTGGCTTATTTTACTTCCATAATGTCCTCAAAGTTCATCCAAATGGTAGCATGTGTCAGAATTTCATTTCTTTTTAAAGCTGAATAATGTTCCATTTATATATATCACATTTTGCTTTTCTGTTTGTTGGTGGACACGTGTGTTGCTTCCACATATTGGCCATTGTGAATAATGCTACTATGAACATGGGTGTATGTATAAGTATCTGTCCGAGTCCCTGTTTTCGATTCTTTGGGGTATGTATCTAGGATGGAATTTCTAGATCATATGGTAATACTATGTTTCACTTTTTGAGGAACCTGATTCCTGTTTTTATAAATAAAGTTTTATTGGAATACAGCCATGCTCATTTGTCCACAAGTTGCCTATGGTTGATTTTAGGCTACAATGGCAAAGTTGAGTGGCTTTCACAGAAACCACATGGCCTGCAAAATCTAAAATACTATCTTGTCCTTTACAGAAAACTTTGCCAGCCCTTGTATTATACCCCCTTAAGGCACTTATAAAAATACAGATGCCTGGGTACCCTCAGACACCTTGAATCAGAATCTCCAGGGGAGGGAACTACGAAGCTATGTTTTATATATTCTTTCAAAATGATTCCGACACAGCTAGTATCTCAGCATTTGGGGACCCATCTACTAAAAAAAGACCTCCAGAAACTGGCAGAAATGTATCCAACTGCCCTAAATGTCAGCAACAATAGTATTCAATTAATCTCAGTACTTAATGAACTCTTAATGCACACCCAACGACTGAAAGCATGGACAGTGAGGATTTGGCAGAAGCTAAGCCTGATTGCAAAACTTGTGTCTGAAAGATGAACAGTTTGGGAACTGAGGGGAGCCCCATTTTGGACAGATGTATTTTAACACCACACAGGAGGAGGTATTCGAGCAGCCTCCCTCTTATAGATCCATGTAATCAAGGAGCAGAATTTCTCCATCCCAGTGGTCTGTCATATCACCTTAACTCAGCATATCTGCACCCCTTGACCTACTGACGGCCCCTCTGCTTTCCAGTGTGCACTGTTTTGTTTTGCTGTGCATTTTCAGAGTCTGCTCATCGACTTCCCTCTCCTTCTATCTTTCTGGGGATCTCGTGTCTCTCATCCCATCTTAACACTGGTGTGTGTTCATTTTTGAGACCACAATGAAGAAGTCCTTTGTGCTCTTTTCTTTCCTTTCATATGTTCTTTAACTCTTTGCATGAGTCCATGGAAAACACACCATTACAGCCTTGTGAGCTAAGTCACACTCAACCCAAATATTATAGTAATAGCACACATAAAATCCCACTGAAACAAATATAATTGAATGATAATATCTTTGGAGTATAAAAGCCAATATGTTAGCCTAATTAAAGTCACTCATTTCAGGCAACATACTTTATAAATAATAGTACAACCTAAGAATCTGGATTTTCCTTGGATATGATTAATAAATGGACTGGAGCTATAATTGATTAGGGCTATGATCTTGGCAGCAGCATGTAACCAAAACCAGCCACATGTATAAGAAAAATGTGTTTTAATATGCTTTTAGGCAAGCTGAATATATTTAATATGGCCCCTAGTGGGCACAGAGGAGACAGAAGTTAACAAAGTGTAGTCCAGTGGTCCTCAGCCTTGTTGAGTTTGCTGAACAATTTGAATATTAGAAATTTTGAAGGAGCAGATCCATCCACTATACACTTGGTCATCCTTCATGCTTCCGTAGTGTTTAAGTAAATCTATGATCTTCCTGATTGTGATCTCTTTTATTGTCCTGCGGGGAAATTCTTACACGCTCCCAGAAAATGAGCCATCTTTCTTGATTTTGGTTTGGTGTTGTCCTCTACCTATTACAGCCAGTTGCACCTACTCTGCACTGATTCATACTAGCTCAAACCTTACCCAGCAGACAGCACTAAACAGTGTGGATTCTCAATGGCAGCCAAATATTTTATGCCCTGATTCAAAGTTGTCAGCACAGTTGTAAAGGGTTTGAGTATTTTATAGAAAAGAAACAAAGTCAACGTTTAACCTTTTTCTTTTCTTTCATGACTGAGGTCCATTTCTTGAACTCCAGTCATTATTCTAAATCCCTCAAGTGCTTCTCTAGTAGTGAACACTGTTTCCAACTTCTCTGAGTTCTTACACTTTTTAAAATCTTCTCATTCACCCCCAAGTTAACTGTTATCTTTCATTTCAGACACAGTGATACTGTGGAATGTCCATGGGCTTCGAGGTCAACAGACCTGGTTCCAAACCCAACTCCTCACTTAGCTGCATAATCCTGAGCAACTTTATTAATTCTCAAGATGTTGTCTCCTTACTGATAAAATGTGGGTATTAACACTTGAGAGATTTTTTTAAGAATTAAAAAATTAGAATTTAAGCTAAAAATTCAGGATAATGCATAAACATACCCTCAATAAAAAGAGCCAATTACCATTGTTCATACAGGTCTTGGTCAAATTACGGCTTTACTTTGGTCTCTAATCTCTCAATTCTCACCTTGCTCCCTTCTGCAGTTGACTCTATTTCAAACCATTATCAACACTGCTACAAGTGTGTCTTTTCTACAATATGATCCAGCTTTGTTTCACCTCCCACCAAAAGTTATTCAATGTCTAACACTTTATCCCAAGCAAATCTCCACTTATACTTCCCTGTGAGAGACTTTATAAGCTTCCTGTTGCTGCTTAAAACAAACTACCATGAGCTGAGTAGCTTGGGAAAAAAACCACAAATTTATTATCCCATAGTACTAGAAGTCAGAAGTCTAAAAATCAAGGTGTTGGCATGGCTGCATTCCTTCTGGTGGCTCTAGGGGAAAACCAGTTACTTTGCCGTTTTGTGCTTCCAAATATCACCTGCATTCCTTGGCTCCTGGTCCTTCCTCCATCTTTTTTTTTTTTTTTTTAAGATTGTACTTATTTATCTGAAAGAGAGAGAGAGCGCACAAGAGGGGGGAGCAGTAGAGGGAGAGGGAGAAGCCGGCTCTCTGCTGAGCAGGGAGCCCAATGCAGGGCTCAATCCCAGGACCCTGGGATCATGACCTGAGCCAAAGGAAAACGCTTAACCAACTGAGCCACCCAGGCACCCTGGTCCTTCCTCCATCTTCAAAGATAGCAGTGTGGCATTGTCATCTTGCTCTCTGGCTCTGACCTCCCTTCTGTCTCTCTCCTCCACTTTAAAGGACACTTGTGATTATATTGGACCCATTTGTATAATCCTTTTCTTAAGGTCAGCTGATTAATAAACCTAATTCCATTTGCAACTTTAATTTCCCCTTGCCATGTAACATAACATATCCAAGGCTTCCAGGGATTGGGATGTGGACATCTTTGGGGTTTAGGGGATGACATTAGTCTCCCTACAGTAAGGGCCATGTTTTTCCTCACCCCTGTGGTTTCACACATGCTCTTTCCTATAATGCTTTTCCCCCCACTTCTCCAACTGAGTCAATCTCCTTTCATTTGAGACTCGAGTACCAACTCATTCAATTAGCTTTTCTACACCCTAGCCCCATCTGAATTATATTCCTCTCCTCCACATTTATCTATCACTCTATACATTACTTAATATTTCTATGATTGAGACTGTAATTACTGATTTATTTATATCAGACACCAGATAAAAAAATGTTGTATGGTCAGGGTCCAGGTCATTGTTTCTGAATATTAGCCCTTAGCAGGGTGTGAAAATTAAAATACGTGCAGAGGAGGTATTTGATGAAAGAGCAAATACATCTCTGGGAAGAAAAAAAAATGTTTTATTCTTTGGTTTTTTTGGTTGGTTTGTGTGTTTTTGCTTATTTCCTGATTTTTTGCCTGAATTACATTTCAGTTCAAGGTATCAAATATGTGACTACAGGAAAAGTGTTAGCATAAAATAGAAATTAAGGTCCTTGTAGTTCTCTACACTGGCTTCACCTTGGAAATCATCTGAGGATGATTAAAAAATCCATGAGAGACTATGGACTCTGAGAAACAAACTGAGGGTTCCAGAGGGGAGGGGGTGGGGGGATGGGTTAGCCTGGTGATGGGTATTAAGGAGGACACGTATTGAATGGAGCACTGGGTGTTATATGCAAACAATAAATCATGGAACACTACCTCAAAAATTAATGATGTAATGTATGATGACTAACATAATAAAATAGAATTAAAAAAAAAATACTGAAGACTCCAACCCAGTTTTGGAGATTCTAATGTGATTCCAAAGTGTGACCTGGACATTGGGAGTTTTTCCCAGCTCCCAGAAAATCCCAATGTACAGCCCAGGCTGAGAATCACCGGTTAGACCTATTTCTCAAAGATTTCCTATGGGGGGGGAAAAAAAAAGATTTGCTATAGCTATCTCAAGAGAAATATCCTGTATTTTAAGATTAATGATATTTTAATAATACACCAGTATTGCTTCTTGATTAGATATTCCATGACTACTGACAAATGGTGATACTGTAAAACACTACTTGGAAAAAAAAAATTCCATGAGTGTGAGCTTACACTCCCTTTTCTGACAATTCTTTACATTCTCTTGAAGAAAAAGAAAGCCAAGTTTTATGTGTTTTTATTAAGTGGCTTTGTGCTATGAAGTAGAAATCATCTCAGCCTCTGAGGAGCTAATTCTCCTTGTTGTTGCATGACTGGCTCATTAAACTTTACTGCTTGGGCCCCAGCTTCCTACCCCTAGAGCTTAGCCTGGGAGAATACAGAGATTCATAGAAAAGGCAAGTTCCCGCCTGTGGAAGCTCTTTGAGGCTGTACAAGGGCAACGCCTTATTCATGAGGCCTCCAGAGCCCAGACTTTTGCCAAATCATCTCTATTTTTTGGCAATCTGTCAGTTACCAAACTAAAAGCATCAATAATGATATCTGGGGGAAAATATCAAATAAGGCTCAAAATAGCTAAATGTACGATATCTTGCTGAAGGGAAGTTGTCCCATGCAATCAGTGTTATACTCATCAGTGAACATTTAGTAACATCTCCTTTCCCTCCAACCCCAAATGTGAATGTGGCAGACTACACACTGGGGAAAGAAAACGTGTTTTTCAATCTTCACAACTGTTTTGTAGGTTTAAAGGTTTAGAGCAGATTTAAGAGCATGGTACTTTAGGTGTGGTTTATAATATTTGCTAAGATACTATTACCACCCCTACCTTTGTATCTTATACTAAAAAATAACTTGAAAATGTTTAGGACACAAATGTATTTTTCTGACTATAAATAGCTATAAGCAAATTGCATAAACTAGAATATCTACTTTCTTGTATAAATTATCTATTCCTGGGTAACAAATTACTGCAAACTTGGAGGTTTAAAACAATACATATTTATTATCTTGTAGTTTCTGTGGATTAGGAGTCCAAGCACAATTTAACTGAATCCTTTCCTCTGGGCTCCACAAGGTTGTTATCAAGGTGTCAGCTGGGGTTGTGGTATCATCTGGAAGTTGGACTGGGGAAGAACCCACTTCCAAACCCAGTCAGGCTGTTGGTAGAATTCATTTTCTTGCAATAGAATCTAGAAGCCAGTACCCTGGCTTCATACTGGTTGTCAACTGGAAGCTTCCCTCCTAGAAGTTCCTAGAAGCTTCCTCCAACTTCTTGTTACATGGACCTCCCGATACGACTGGCTACTTCTTCAAATCCAGCTCAAGAGAGAGTCTCTAGAGAAAGACCATACTAGCAAGACTAGGAGTGACATCTATTACCTTTGTCATATTCTACTGGTTATAAGCAAGTCATGGCTTGCATCCACCCTCAAAGGGAGTTGATTACACAAGGATGTGAACATGAGCAGGCAAAGATCATTAGGGGGTCATCCTAGGGTCTGTCTGTCACCCTTCTATGGCCACAGCATGACCCGTGGTAGTATGAAATGGAGATTAAGCTAACCTGTTCCAACTATCCAAGACAATGTTATGAGCAGAGTTTCTTGGGCCATGAGACTGGGAACATTTCTAAGACTTTTGTGAGAACCAAGGAGGTCTAACTAGGGAACAGAGTTAGAGTTCTGTTGGTCCTTTGCTTAGAAAGATAAAGACATAAGTTAGGAAATACCTGGATATTTATAGAAGTAAACTATTCTTGCCCAGTCCCAATCTAAGCAGAATATTTGAGGTTTTCTTTTCCTTTTTTTTTTTTTTTTTTAGAGTTCAGTAAAAGCATTTGCACAGTATTTAAGATAGCTAATTAACTCAAAAGACCACCTGGTAGGATAAAGCCTTGACATAAGGTAGAGCTCTGATTTCAGTTATGTTGCCTTAAACAAGCCAGGTATTCTATGAACACACATCAGATTCAAATGAATCAAGGTACTTCCTTAGCATCCTATGGGGGATGAGTGACTTGTCCACAGTCACACCATTAGTAGCTCAGAGTTTTATCTCCAGGTGTCATATGCCAGGAACACCGCCTTTCTGTCATAGTCAGCTGTTACTCTCCTCAATTCCTTATATAGTTGTGTGTGTGTGTGTATCTCATTTCATCTTAAAAGTAAACTTTCAGCACCATTTGAGAGATGGGAAAACTGAACTTCTTGGAGGCAAAGTAATTTTGCAAACACTACAAACCATATATGCTAAAGCCTAAATATGGATTCAGATTTGTCAGATTTAAGCACTGACATAAATTAGTGCTGTCTCCAATACACCAAGCGAACTTCGCATTTCTGGTAAGGCCTCAGCGGCGACTCAGCAGGCAAAAGGTAACAAAGGCTACATGAAAACTGCCTCTCGAAACACTCATAAAAGTTCTGTCATACTATCATCCTCGTTTTTGAGCTTTCTACTGCCCACAGTGAAAGGGAACATTTGGCATATAACAGCCCATGGATTGGGTATCATAAACATGTAGTCACTTATCAGATACCAGCAACCACTCCACAGAGAACCTGATCTAATGCATTACCCCAACACAGACAGCTAAGAAATTTCACTGGCCAATGCATAGGCAGAAAGAAGAAATGAGAAGGAAGTACATATTTTTCAACTATTTCATCAGCCAATTCTTTTAGGGACATTAAGTTATCATTCCGGTTATAGATTGAGTGTGTGTGCCCCAAAAATCATATGTTAAAACCCTAACCTCCAATGGGATGGTATTAAGAATTAGTGTCTTTGGGAAGTAATTAGGTTTACATGAGTTCATGAGGGTGGAGCCCTCATGATGGGACTAGTGCCCTCATAAGAAGAGACCAGAGAGCTCTCTTTCTCACTGTGTGTGTGTGTGTGTGTGTGTGTGTGTGTGTGTGTGTGTCCCCCTCTTGTGAGGACACAGCAAAAAAGCAATCATCTGCAAGCCAGGAAGAGAACCCTTACCAGAACCTATCCATGCTGCCCCCTGATCTTGGACTCCCCAGCCTCCAGAACTGTGAGAAATGTTTGTTATTTAAGCCTCTCAGTCTATAGTATTTTGTGATAGCAGCTGAGCTAACATTCATAAAAAGTAGGTGGTTTTCCTTCCTTTACAAGTGAGGAAAATGAAGGCCAGAGAATGAAAGAAATTTTTCTAAATAATGAGCTATAGAGATGAATTCCAACCCAAGTCTAGGTGACACCAAGGCCTATGTACATGCTACCATGCCAGATTGTCTCCTCTCTACTTTACTATTAACAGTGTGACCATTGGCAAATCCTTTGCCTGCCATGAAACTCTAGTTAGATGATCCCTTAGCTCCCCTTCCCTGAACTGTAGGCTTTCATGATTCTGACTCACAACTACTAGTTAAAAGTGTTATAGTGAGTGATGTCACCAAGATGGCAGAGTAGGAAACCCCAGCCTCCATCCCACCACAAATGTCAATATTCAACAGCTATCCACAAACAAAAGCATCTCTGGGAGAGCTCTGCAGTCCATTTAGTAATTTCAGCAGCATGTTGAAACAAACAAACAAACAAAAAAACAGCACAAAAGGGGAAAGAAGTTTTCCCTGTATCATTCCATTCCCCAAGCTGGCCTTGCTCAGTTTCAAGAGTGAACTCCCCAGCTATAAAGAGTTTCCCTCACAGGGAAAGGAAGGGGGGGGGGATGAGCAACCAGTTTCCCCACCTTTTGGGGACAACTCAAGAAGATCTGCTTCCATTTCAACCAGCCCAGAGACTGCCAAAGCTGAGATATATAGAGGTATCTAGAAACAAGGAAGATAAGCAGGGGCTACCAATAGCAGCCACACAGTGGGAGCAATCTCAACTCCCAGTGACCTGTTCTGCAGAAAAACCTAGCAACTTAAGCCATGAAAAAAACAACAACCAGCACAGCTAGGCAGACCTACTGCAGATTTCACTGGCTTTCACTATATTTGCATTCACTGAAGCTAGCTCCTTGAGTCTCTCCCTGTTCCCCTCCTCCCCTCCTTCATGCCCCCACCTCAACAGCAGCCAGCCTGGGCCACTGCAGTTGCTCAAGTGCAAGACACCAGCCTAGACACCCATGGCTGGTCCCTACTGCCATGCACACACTCCAGTTTAGCCCCTCCAGCTGTGCATTTGCACTCTTTGAGCCTGATACCTATTACCAGTGTCCACTGCCACAAACAAGCCCATGGGGAGATTGTGCAACCACAGGAAAGCACACAGACACCCAGGGCCCCCTTGGCCACTTGTGGACCCAGATCATGCTTTGTCTTCTGCCACTTCCACACTCTAGTGCACCACTGCATTCATCTGCAGCCAGAAACCCCATCTGTGCACCTGTATGCCTCTGGTCCAACCCCCATCACTGGCCTCCAACTCTGGGCACCTGAGATAAGACTCAGCAGCCACAGAATGACAGCCAGCCAGGGCCCATGCAGCTGCCAGTGCACCTACAGTTGGCCCTGGCCCTTCCTGCTGCCTCAGCCCCACCACTACACAGAAGCCTGCTGCTGTTTCAGCCAGGCACGTGTACATCACCAGCTCCGACCACTACCACTGCTTGTTCTGGTCTCCAGCTACTGGACCTGGAGGCAACGTTGAGAGCCCCAAGAGCCCTTGCAGACTCTGTGGAACCCCTTGCAGCATTCACCATGGACCATGAAGTTGTCAGTGCTGTGGACCCCAACGACCTGAGTCAACGAGCCACTACACCCCCTGGACGTATTGCTACCACAATCCCCTGCATCTGGTCTGCTGTATCATTAGATCCAAGGTCACAGCACACTCTACTGTGCTCCTACCCTTACTGAGGTCAGTCCATAAAGTTTGGAAGGGGTGACAGTTTCTTCAAATGCACAGACTCCTATGCAAAGCTACAGAGATCGTAAGGCATCACGGAAACAGAATTCCACCAATGGAATACGGCAAACCTCCAGTAACTGGCCCCAAAGAAAAGCAGATATGGAAATTCCTGACAAAGAATTCAAAATAATTGTTCTAAAAATGCCCAGAGAACAAGAGGACACAGAAACAATTTAACAATATCGGAGAAACAATACAAGAACAAAATGAGAAGCTCAGCAAAGAGTAGGAAGAATAAAGAAACAAATATAAATACTGGAGCTGAAGAAAACAAGGACTAAATTGGAGAATTCATTAGAGAGCTTCAACAACAAAACAGATTAAGCAGAAGGAAAAAAAAAAATCAGTGAATTCAAAGACATCTCTTTGGAAATTATCCAGAGAAATGAAAAGAAAAAAATACAGAAAGTCAATGTGACTTGTGAGACAACATTATACATCGTTGGAGTCCCAGAAGGAAAAGAGAGAAGAAAGAGTGTAGAAAGATTATTTAAAGAAACAATGGCTGAGAACTTCCCAAACCTGGGGAGAAATTTGGACATCCAAGTTCATGAAACTAATAGATCACCCCAAAATTTCTATCCAAAATAATCTTCTCCAGGACATGTTATAATTAAACTGTCTAAAATCAAAGACAGGGGCGCCTGGGTGGCTCAGTCGGTTAAGTGTCTGCCTTCAGCTCGGGTCATAATCCCAGGGTCCTGGAATGGAGTCCCACATTGGGGTCCCTGCTCAGTGGGGAGCCTGCTTCTCCCTCTGCCTGCCACTTGCCCTGTTTGTGTTCTCTCTCTCTCTGACAAATAAATAAATTCCTTAAAAATAAAAGACAAAGAGAGAATTTTAAAAGCAGTAAAAAAAAAAAAAAAAGTTCTCATAAAAAAAAAAAAAAACCCATAAGGAAATAAGCAGATTTCTCAGCAGAGACCTTTCAGGTCAGGAGAGAACGGAATGATATATTCAAAGTACTAGAAGAAAGAAAGATATTGCCAACCAAGAATATTTTATCCAGCAAAGTTTTCATTAAGAAATGAAGGTGAAATCAAGACTTTCCCCAATAAACAAAAGCTGAGAGAGTTCATCACCACTAGAACTGCCTTACACCTGGGTGGGTCAGTTGGTTAAGCGACTGCCTTCGGCTCAGGTCATGATCCCAGGGTCCTGGGATCGAGTCCTGCATCAGGCTCCCCCTGCTCTGCAGGGAGCCTGCTTCTCCCTCTGCCTCTGCCTGCCACTCCCCCTGCTTGTGTGCGTGCGTTCTCTCTCTCTGTCAAATAAATAAATAAAATCTTTAAAAAAAAAAAAAAGAAATGCTGAAATGAATTCTTCAAGCTGAAACAAAAAGACACTAAGCAGTAACATAAAAACCAATAAAAATAAACAATACACTAGTAAAGTATATAGTCCGAATCAGAATACTGTAATACATGGGGAATCAAAGTGTACCACTATAGAATCATCAATCCACAAAGGAAGACAGCAAGAAAGAAAGAAAGGGAACTACAAAATAGTTGACAAGATGGCAACAATAAGACCTTACCTATCAATAATTACTTTAAAAATAAATGGTATTGAGGACACGTATTGCATGGAGCACTGGGCGTTATATGCAAACAATGAATCATGGAACACTACATCAAAAACTAATGATGTACTATATGGTGACTAACATAATAAAATTAAAAAACAAATAAATAATAAATAAAATGGATTAAATGTACCAATCAAAACAAACAAACAGAGTGGTTGAATGGATATGAAAACCAAGATGCAACTATATGCTGCCTATAAGAGACTCACTAAAGGTTCAAGGACACACATAGGTTCAAAGTGAAGAAACAGAAAAAGATGTTTCATGCAAATGGAAATTAAAAGGAGATCAAGGGTAGCTATACTTATATCAGACAAAAAAGACATTAAGCCCAAAACCGTAACAAGAGACAAAGACAATAATTATATAATGATATATCAATTCATCAAGAGAATATAATAATTATAAATACATTTGTATCCAACATTGGAGCACTGAAGTATTTCAAGCCCAATACTAATGGATTTGAAGGGAGTAATACAAAAGATAATAGTAGTGGACTTCAATACACCACTTTCAACAATGGATAGATCATCCAGACAGAAAAACCAAGACACAGACATGAACTATACTTTAAACTAAATGAACCTGGGGGGAAAAAGAGAGGGAAGCAAACCATAAGAGACTCTTAACTATAGAGAACAAACTGAGGGTTGCTGGAGGGTAGGTGGACAGGGGGATGGGCTTAATGGATGATGGGTATTAAGGAGGGCAATTGTGTTGAACACTGGGTGTTATATGTAAGTGATGAATCACTAAATTCTTCTCCTGAAACCAATATTACACTATATGTCAACTAACTAGAATTTGAATAAAAATTTGGAAGAAAAAAATAAACTAAAAGAACCTAACAAACCTACACAGAACCTACCATCCAATAGCAAAAGAATGCACATTCTTCTCAAGCACACATGGAACATTCTCCAAAATGTTAAGTCACAAAACAAGTATCATCAAATTTTAAAAGATGTAAATTATACCAAATATCTTTTCTTACTATAATGGTGTGAAACTGACAATCAATAGCAGGAGGAAAAAAATCGCAAATATATGGCTAATTGGAACTGGAAAATTCACAAATATATGGATATTAAACAACATATGACTGAACACCCAATAGACCAAAGATGAAACCAAAGGGAAATCAAAAAATACCTTGAAACAAAAGTGGAACTATAACACACCAAAACTTATGGGATGCAGCAAAAGCAGTGCTTAGAGGGACATTTATAGTGATGAATGCCAACATTAAGAAAAAGAAAGATGTCAAGTAAACAACCTCACTTCAATAAGAATTAAGCTGAAACTGAAAAGAAGGAAGGAGATAACAAAGACCAGAGTAGAAATAAATGAAATAGAGAACAGAAAAACAATAGAAAAGATCAACAAAATTAACAAAACTTTAGCTACACTACCAAGAAAGAGAGAGAAGATTCAAATAAAATTATAAATGAGAAAGAAAACATTGCAAATGATACTATAGAAATACAAAGGATCATAAAAGACTATGATAATATGCCAACAAATTGGACAACTCGGAAGAAATAAATTCCTAGAAACATAACCTACCAAGTCTAAATCATGATGAGATAGAAAATCTGAACAGACCAATAACAAGTAAGGAAATTAAATCAGTAATCAAAACGCTCCAAAAAAACAAAATCCCAAGACCAGAAGTCTTCACAAATTCTACCAAACATTTAAAAAAGAATTAATGCCAATTCTTCTCAAACCCTTCCAAAAAAAAAAAAAAAAAACTGAAGAGAAGGGAACACTCCCAAACTGGTTTTAGGAGGCCAGCATTACCCTGATACCAAAGCCAGATAAGGATGCCACCGGGAAAGAAAACTACATTCATCTCTGATGAATATAAATGCAAAATCCTCAACAAAGTATTAGAAAACCAAATTCAACAGCATACATCATGATCATACATCATGATTACATGGGATTTATCCATGGGATGCAAGGTTGTTTCAAAATATGCAAATCAGTAAATGTGATAATACCACATCGATAGAAGAGAGACCAAAATCATATCATTTCAAAAGATGCAGAAAGGGCATTTCATAAAAGTTCAATATCCTTTCATCATAAATACTCTCAACAAATTGGGCATAGAAAGAATGTACCTCAACATAATACAGGCTGTATATACCCAACCCACTGCTAACATTGTACTCAATGGTGAAAAGTTGAAAACTTTCCCTCTAACATCAGGAATAAAACAAGGATGGCCGCTTTCACCACTCCTATTAATATAGTACTGGAAATTCTAGCAAGAGAAATCAGGCAAGAGATAAAAGGCATTCAAATCAGAAAGGAAGAGTTAAAATGATCCCTGTTTGCTGATGACATCTTACATAGAAAAAATCTTAAAGATTCCACCAAATAACAACTAGACCTAATAAATAAATCCAGTAAAGTTTCAGGATATAAAATAAATATACAAAAATCAGTGGATTCTATACATTAACAGTGTATTATCTGGAAAAAAAGAATTCCATGTATAATAGCATCAAAAACAATAAATACTTAGCAATAAATCTAACCAATGAATTTTAAGATCTAAACACCAAAAACTATAAGAAATTGAAGATAACAAAAACACATGGAAAGACATCCAGTATTTATGGACCAGAAGAGTTAATATTGTTTAAATATCCATGCTACCCAAAGTTATCTATAGATTCAGTGCAATCTCTATCAAAATTCCAATGCCTCATTTCACAAAAGTAGAGAAAACAATGCTAAAATTCATATGGAACCACCAAAGTCCCAAAATAACCAAGTAATCTTAAGAACAAAACTGCAGGCATTGCGCTTCCTGATTTCAACTATACCCCAAAGCAACAGTAAAACAATATGGTACTGTACTAAGAACAGACTCACAGACCAATGGAACAGAACTGAGTGTCCAGAAATAAACCCATGCGTATATGGTCAACTAGTATATTGACCATATGTGTTTGACAAGCTAGCCAAGAATACTCAATGGGAAAAGGATAGTCTCTCAATAAATGGTGCTGAGAAAACTGGATAGCCACAAGCAAAACATTTAAATTGGACCCCTATCTTATACCACTTACAAATATTAACTTGAAATGGATTAAGGACTTGAATGTAATACCTGAAGCCATAAAACTCCTAGAAGAAAACATAAGATACTCTTTGACATTTCTGACAATGTTTTTTTGTATAGGACATAAAAACACAAGCGACAACAAAAATCAACAACTAGGACTACATCACACTCAAAAGCTTTTCACATCAAAAGAAACAATCAACAAAATGAAAAAGCAACCCATGAAATGGCAGAAAATATTTGCAAGCCATATATCTGGTAAGGGGTTAATATCCAAAATATAAGAAATGCACACAACTCAATAGCAGAAAATAAACAATCTGGTTTAAAAATGAGCAGAGAACCTGAATAGACCTTGTTTCAAAGATGACATACAAAAGGCCAAGAAGTACATGAAAAGGTGCACGATGTCACTAATCATTGGGAAGTACAATTTAAAACCACGAGGAGATATACCTTATACCTGTTAGAATGCTATTATCAAAGATACAAGTGATCAAAATGCTGGCAAGGATGTAGAGAAAGGGGAACCTTTGTGCACTGTTAGTGGGAATGTAAACTGGTACAGGCACTAGGGAAAACAGTATAGAGGTTCCTCGAAAAATTAAAAATAGAACTACCGTATGATCCAGCAATCAAAGATAAATCAAAATCCCAAAGAGATATCTGCACTTCCATGTTCATTGCAGCATTATTCACAATAGCTAAGACACGGAAACAACGTAAGTGTCCTGCAATGGATGAATGGATAAAGACAATGTCGTTGTACATACAATGGATATTATTCAGTCATTAAAAAAAAAAATTTTCAATAACATGGATGGACTCTGAAGGCATTATGTAATGTGAAATAACTACAAGAAAGCCAAATACTACATGATCTCAGTTATATGTGGAATCTAAAAACACAAATTCAGTGGCGCCTGGGTGGCTCAGTCAGTTAAGCATCCTACTCTTGATCTCAGCTCAGATCTTGATCTCAGTGTCATGAGTTCAAGCCCTGCATTGGGCTCAAAGCTGGACGTAGAGCCTAACTGCATGCCTGCCTGCCTACCTACCTAACCTACCCACCTACCTACCTACATAACTAACTAAACTCATAGAAACAAAATAGAATGGTGGTTGCCAGAGACTGAGGAATGGGGGAAATGGGGAATGTTGGTCAAGGGTACAAACTTCCAGTTATGATTAAGTTCTGGGGATCTAATGTACAGTACGGTGACTATAGTTAATAAAACTCTATTATATACTTGAAAGTTGCTCTGAGAGTACAGCTTTAATATTCTCACCATAACAACAAAATTTTAATTATGTGAGGTAAAGAATGTATTAACTGAACTTATTATGATAAATATTTCACACTATATACATGTATCAAATCATCCCAGTGTACATCTTAAATTTACACAGTGTTATATGTCAACTTTATTTCAATAAAGCTGGAAAAAATACAATAGAAGTTTCATAGTAGTTGAAGCAAGAATAAAACTCTTTTTCCTTTCTTTTTTAAACTATGAAATAATTTTTGAGAATATAAATGTCTATAGTTTTCTCTCTGGGAATTCAAAGAAGCCCATACAATAGATATTAAATGTGATGTATTTCACAACTACAATATAAGAAAACCTGGCTTTGTATGCATTTGGACTTGGCTATTTCTCAGTCACTTTCTCCTACCACATGCAGCATACGCAAGATCTTGCAGAGGCCTACTGGGCATATTCTGAGTGAAAATATGTTAAGTACACAAATATCTCAAAAGCAAGCTTATCCATTCACAGTTTCTTGGAAATAGCAAGCATATAATCTAGGAAGGCCTTAAAGAAAGGTGGATTTTAGCTAGAAGTTTGAAAAGTAGAAAGAATATGGTTGAGCAGAGAGAGCATCTAACGGTGGAAAGAGTTGGCCCAAGGTCCCAGTAAGTGATACAGGTCTGAAGGCTCATCAAGATATTTTAATAAAGGGATCACTTGCAGTGTTGTGGACAGGAACAAAGGAACCAGGGAGAAGCCATTTACATACCTACTGAATGGGCAAAAGGAAAAAGTGGTGCCCCAGGGCCCCAGTGAGAGTTGGAGCCTTGATAGGAGTCTTAGGCATGGAGAATATATTTGCTGCCAGAACCATGCCCCCAAATGAGAGGGTGAGAATGACCTCTCCTGCCTTTCATTCTCTTGCCAATGCCTCCCATGGGGCCAACACCAATGGGACGCTGGTCCAGCTGGAACAGCCTCCTGAGGAATGGAGGGATGGTGGAAGACTGGTCTGAAGGGTGCAAATGGAGAAAAACAGCAGAGGAGATGAATTTATCCCTTTTTCTCTAGATGCTAAAGAAGGTTAGGAGCACACAAGAAAAAGTAAACATTGAAAGGAAGACACCTTCCCCCAAGCAGGCAATCACAGGAGAGTCTAAGCAAGAGCTGAATCGTGTAGGGTAAGTAACAGCAAAGCGGTGTTACTCAGGACTCCTACTAGTAGCAGTTCGCAATTACGTTCAAGTCAAGGCAGATTTCTTTTTAAAGTTGTTGCTTACCTCTTTCAAATTCTTAATGGATCAAGATAACTGGACCATTATTATTATTCATGTTCTTTGCCTTGGGTGTGAAAGGATGATAAAGACCTGACTTTAGCCAGGCTCCCCTAAGCCCTCTTCTCAATTAGGTCTCAACCAGTTTTAGCAAAGAATCATAAGTCCTTCTGGTGAGAATCTGCCCACCTGTAATATCTGAGCAAGTTCTTCTTAGTAATTGTCCATCACTGGCCCCCTCACTCCACTGGCTACAAATCTCCAGCCGTCTTTTCCGTATTCAGAGTTGAGCTCAGTCCTACACTGAAGTCTCTCTCCTCCTACTGCAGTAGCATGAATAAAATCTGCCTTGCCATTTTTAACAAGTATGTGATGCAAAATTTTTCTTTGACACAGATGCTAAAGACGGTTCAGACAGGCGGCATGAGAAAGCACTGCTTCTCACTCCCAGAGCCTCAGAAGAGTGGTCTATCCCTGCTCTTTTGCAGTCAAAGCATAAGCCCTCAGCTGAGGCTCAGCTCGGAAAACACCTGCTGTTGTTCAATCCCTGAAGGATTAACTCAGGGGCAGGCAGCACAATCGTAGAGGGAATTTACTATGAAGATAAAGGAGTCAGCCATAGTGGTAGGATGTGTCCAGAAGCCATGACATCCCAAAACATGTCCAATGCCCATGGCTGTTGCCCTAATCTCTGACCCGATTCTCCCACTTTCTTGTCGACTCCATTAACTGCTTCTGTCATTCTATTGAATAAATTTTACCTTACTGGCCAGTTAAAATAGCCAACATCAGTTTCTATTGTTTGCACCCCAGAAGCCTGACTAACAGGCTGCACTATTACCTAGTTTCAATTTTATTTTTGTGAAAAATTAAATTTTTTAAATATTATAACACACAGGCCAGTTAGTTTCCCAGGGCTGCCATAACAAATTGCCACGAACTGGGTCACTTAAAACAACAGAAATTTATTCTCTCACAGCTCTCTGGAGGCTAGAAATTCAAAACCAAGGTGTTGGCCAGATTGATTCCTCCTGGACACTCTGTGGTAGAATTTGTGCCTCTGCCCCAGCTTCTAATGGTTGGTGGCTATCTTTGGTGTTCCTTGCCTTATAGATGCATCATTCTAATCTCTGCCTCCATCTTCATACGGTATCCTTCCTGTGTGTCCAATTTCCTCTTCTTGTAGGGACATCAGTCACTGGACTAGGCTCCATCCTAATCTAGTATGACCTCATCTCAACTTGCAGACATCCACCAAGACCCTATTTTCCAATAAGGTCATATTCACAGGTACTTGGGATTAGGACTTGAATGTATCTTTTGGGAGGACACAATTCAACACACAACATAGAGGAAACTACTGACCATATAGTCGTGGAGCCAAATATCAGAGTGAAGTGAATCCAAGTCAGGGGTAATTAATTAGGGTAAGAGGAGGAGAGAGAGAAGGTGGTGCAGAGATCTTGGGGGAGAGTGATGAGTCAGTACAGAGAATCATGAGTGGTTGCAGAGCACACTTTCCAAGGCAAGAGTCTTGAATATTAGGTAAAATCAGGTTCCCTACTCTCCTAAGAGCACCAGGAACTAGAGCTAACAGAAGAAGGGGAGAGGGGTAGAGGAAAGTAGTTATATTAAGGTAACAAAAGTTAAAAGTAGACTGACAATTTAAAGGAATTTTAAAAAATTTTAAAAAATAGAGGCCAAGCTTCAAAAGAATTAAATATAAATATTCTGAAGCAAATATAACAATCTATAATGCTATGCCAAACATTCACATAGAAAATCAAAACTGTATAGCTTAGTAAAAATGTGAATGTAGTTTTAATGAGTCACTGAATAAATATATTCTCGTGAATTACTCTCATTTTTGAGCATACTATTTGCTAGCAAATCAGTCTCAAGATAATTGTACACAAACAGAAAGGGCCAAGGAAAAACCCCAGGCATTAATTCTCTAAAATTGTGGAAACTATAAATGAGCAAAACTTTGTTCTCGGGATTACTTACCCTACTTGAAATGACTGCTGTATTCGGTCCTTGGTCTCCTTTCATTTCTTTTTGATGTCTCCACAAATCCGTGACAGCCACAACCTTTCTGCTGAGCCAGCCCTTCCCCCCACCCCCGCCCCCTTCAGTGATCTCAATGTCTGGGAGAATGTTTGGAACTTTGTACACTCCTTGATATGCAAAAGAGAACCTTATTTCCAAGAGCCTTAAGCCAAGACAATGCTTGCATAAATCATGTGGCACAGAATAGAGATGTGGAATAAAATACTCTAAAGGGTTAAAGTAAAAAAAAAAAAAAATGGGGGGGCAGAAAGAATTGCCACTTATCATTGGAATCTTGGAAACAAAGATTTAACCATGCATTTCCTTAAATCTTTGATACTGTACTTTCTACTGTAAGTAAAACAGTATTAAAGAAAAACATCAATAGCTGAATAAAATCAAAGGCAAATGAGGGAAATGGACATTTGCTCTCTTCGGGATCAAAACAAAAGGTTTGTGAAATGAATTTGGAACGTACGACTGTTCTATTCCATTAAAGTATCTTTCTTCCTCTTTCCTTCCCACTCCTTTGACCAAAATATTACTCTTACACAGTCTTCACGACTGGTTCTCATGAGAGAATGGATCTGATGGGGTGCAAAGTAGCTTGAGGCATGGATGGATGGGCACTCATGAGAAAGATGCCAAAGGGGATGGGGGAGGTTTGAAACCTGCTCCTTAGTGAACCGGCTCATGATCTTTGCACCACAGCTAAATGTACTCCTACCTCTCTGCCACTGGTAGATGTAAGAGTTGCTATACTCCAGAATCATGACCTCCGACATTACCAATGGTAGTAGGCACTTTTTATTCCACAGAAACATGACAAGAAGGTAAGATATCGATATGAAAATGAAGTCCTTTCACAGAAGGGAGATATTCATAGACAGGATATGAGAGCAGAGGTTCCCATTAAGAAATGGCCTCCCTACTCCAGAGAACCCTAGCAAATGATGGAGAACCAATGGTGGGATGAGATTCATGCTCAAAGGAGCAAGGGCTTCAGAGAAAATAGGCTGGGAAAATCTACCGGAGAAGGCTCAAAGATATACCTCTAATCTTTTCAAAAGACTCATTTTTCTAGATTGATCTCAACATTCTTTGTTCACCTTGAACGGGTAGCACCCTGAACCCACTACCACCTGAGTCTAAGCACTTAAAGTCTATTTTCTGTCTCCATCACTGCACCAAAGTAGCCACCAACCTTCCAAATAAATTCAATGGTCTTAATCCTTCCCTTTTCAGCCACCATGTTGTGTTCAACTCTGTTGGTCTTGTCCTTCAAAAAACTCCCTCCTTACACTTCACTAGATCATACCATCTGCATGGTCCCCTTGTTGCCGATTACTCCTCTCTAGCCTCCATTTCTTCTCCTTTCCCTGAGCAAAGAAATCCACCCCAAAGTCACTCATTTCACTTCTCTCTCATCTACTGTTCTCCCTGAGCAATGTCACTCACTCACATGGCTTCAGCTATCATTGATTATATGTTTGACCTTCTGAAGTGTCTCTCCAGGCTCAAGTCCTCGAAGTATCTCTAACCTGAATTTCCAACTGACTGCTATAACCTCTTTTAGTAAATGTTCCAGAAGCATCTCAAAACACATAGGTGTGAAACCAAATTCACCTTCCCGCCACAAACTGTAAACCTTGGATTTCTCTTAAAGGTACCAACATCTATGTCTTCCTTCTCCTTTCCTCTCCCCAACACCCAACCAGGTGGGCCTGCAAATTCTCCTGGGACAGTCTCATTATCATCATTCCACTGATGTCTTTCTAGTTTGATAACCGACTGCCATCTGCCTGGCTAGTTGCCACAATCTCTAATGACCTGCCAGCCTCCAAAGAGTCCCTATTCTTACCTATTCCTTATATCACTGACAGGACCCAGCCACTCAACTAAATTTCAATGCCCCTTTCTTGCCTCCAAGTGAAATAAAAATGCCTCAGTCCCGCCTCAATCCCCATAAATGTTATCCCCATCTACCTTCCTAGAATTCTCTCTCATGATTGCCCCCACAGGACCCTACACTCCAGGCTATTGCCCAGTTCCTGACTGCTTCACCACTTTACCTTTCCCTTCTCTGCCCCAAATCTCTAGGTTCTCTCGATCAGAGCCTACACCTTCCTCCAAGGTCAAAGGTCAGTATTAAAGGCCATTTTCCTCAGGAAGACAGTCCTCATCCCACTTCCCTTAGATTTGAAGTACCTCTCTTTGAACCTCCATTGTAGACTGAAGCATCTCCTGGCTTGTGGTAGAATTTGCTAGCTATTTGCACATGCTTTTATTTTTTCCTTTCAATCTATTAGATTCAAGCAGTCAGAAGAACAGAGACCCTGTTATATTTATCATTATATCTCAAGAATTTAGGCTAATGAAAATTTTTCTAATCGAATTAAATCTACTTTTCCCCCACAGAAATGAAAGTTTAAATAAATAAAAGACAGAAGCTTTTGCGGATGCCTTCAAATGACATTTAGATTCAAAATCAGTCTCCTCTCTATATAGAGAAATATAATCATTCCTCCATCTTGTAAGACAAACCAGGATACCCCTGATCACAAAACTGAAGCTGGTTACCACCTTCAAATAACTTGGAATGAGCTGAAATAAGGTAGAAAGCAACGGGTAGTTTTTTTCTAAGACATATCTTCCATCGCTACCCTACTAGAAAATCACAATGACACATTATTTTCCTCCTTGATATAAAAAAAAATAAAAGCTTATTTCTTTGTCTACTTGAAACAATATACAATCCACAGTCCATAGTGAGATGCTCAAACCTGTAAAAAAAAAAAAATACCACCCATTATAGCACATTTTTTCCATCCTGCCAGGAGCTCAGGCTCACATCAATAGAAAAAAAACTTGTGTTCTTCTACCTAGATATTTGAATAGTTCCAAGCAAATCATCTATCATACTGGTGAATTATTTCCCCCCACCTAAAAAAGTGACTATAAAGAAGAAGTTTCAAGAACTTCCATCAAGATGCTCCAAGATACAGTCTTTGAATGAACGAAGTTTTGCTATCACATGGATCATCTCTGCAGACAAGAGGGGCCAACAAGCCTGGGGAGAGGAGAGAACCTCTTCTTCTGGACCTAATTGCCCGGCTGCAATCTCATTTTCCATCACATTTTATTTAACTTTTCTCTACTTATATCGCATAAATTAACTCAGCAGCCATGCAGAATAATTTTGCTTCATTTGGATCTAAATTAATGAGCGTGATCACAAAGCCATGTGTACAATTTCAATGAAGATACACTGTAATTATTCTCTTGTATGGGTTAGCATTTCAGCCATGTGCTAACGTATTTTGAATACGTAGTATCTGAGGCTTTTGTGGTCTTCTGCCATTACACCCTACTGAAAAAAAAAAATGTCCTCCAGTTAAGAGATGCTAAAATAAATTATTAAACACAAAGGAAGGAAGAAGAAAGGGGGAAAAAATCAAAAAGAAAAAAGAAAATGACAAAGGGAGAAGTATGCTCCCGGGCACTCATTTCCTCACACGAATTTTATTTCCAAATCGCTTCATTAAGTAATGCATTAAGTTATACAACAACAGATCATATTTTTTTCCCCTCAGCATTTGAGAGAGGGGTTTTGCAGAGAGGGAACTCTGGGCATTTGAGCAGACGTAAGAAATAGGAGAAATCACAAAAGAGCACAGGCACTTATGTCTGCAGTCAGTCATGAGTTACGCCGCTAAGTATCAGCTTGAGACCATGAATTATTTCTGCCCAGGCCATACAGTTCATGGAGCCCTGCTCAGGGAACATTAGACCCTGAGGGCAGGCAATTATATGTCTTTAGGATTAATCCCAAACAAGACAATGATTCAGAAATAGACACATTCTCTTTTGAAGAGCTTTTAGTCATAAAAAAGTCATTTTTTCTTCTTTCCTGTCCTTAGGGCCTCCCAACACCCCCTCTCTCCCCTCCGCTATTAAAGGTATAAAACAGAGCGTCCACCTGCTAGCACTCATAGACCAATAACTTTAATTTTTGGCACTTATTTACAGGCTGAATAGACCCATCCACACCTGCTTTCCCCTTAATTAGCTGGCTATCTAAGGGCTGTAGATTGGAGGCTGCCAGCTTCCTGAACTAAGAGGAAGATCATTTACTTGCTGATATAAGAGAACTGGGGTGGAGAAAGGAGGAAAAACGAATCTTTCTGTTAGAGAAACTAGAGAGGAAACCGTTAGCAAGAGAGAGAGAAAAAACATACATGAATAAGGGAGCAAATTATATATACTCTTACATGTATGATCTAGATAATGACATATGTAAGTATATATATATGTATATATATATAGGATCCTTGAAGCCAGGAAAATAAACAGCAGCCTTAATTGGCAGTGATAGCTGCTTCTACTTAAGAACATCTGAAATCTCTCAAAGAATTCCAAAGAACCTAACATTCTTTCCAGTTTATTACCTAAGACATCACCCTATATCACCCAGGCAGATGGAGGGAAAGTGACCCCCAATAAAGTAGAAAGAGGACTGGGTTGGGGTCTGAAACCCCTGGGACCTTGGACTTCACTCTGCTGCTGACCTACTGCTGGAATTAACGGGGGTGCCTCAGTGTCCTCATCTGTAACAAGGGGGAATGGATAAGGTCGTCTCCAAATTCCTGTTTAGCTGGAATGATTTTGAATCAAATCCTATTGTCATTTCAGCCCTTTTCTGCAATAAGAACCACCCCTGAAATCACCCAGGATAGGGAGGGAGAACCATAACAGAAAGAATAGTACATTGTAAAAACTAGTCACTGTTCACACCACTGGAATGTTTGAGGTTTCAAACCATGATAGGTGCATTTTAAGGCTTAGAGGAAACTTTAATGATTTCCTCAACTTTCTCATGTTACAGGAAAAAAAAAAAAAAAAGACTTAAGATGATTAACTGATTTGTCCCAGGTTCATGGAATGCAGTCAAGGCTAGAAATCAAGTTCAACTGCCTCCCCAGACAAGTAACGGGTGATTTTGCAGTGAAACAACCTGTATACGTTTGTCCTTAAGTTTGCACCAAAATAAAAGTATGCTCATTAGAAAAGAAGGGCATGCTGCATGCTAAGGTTTAGGTGCAAGTTTCTCTCTCCTTCATACGGTTTACAGGCTCTTTATAGATGCAGTGGGTGCTCCATCTAAATTTGGTATAAATAAAAATATACTACTCCCCAAAGGCCCTTCAAGATCAGTGCTCGACCAGCATATCTTATGGTCCAGATGTGTTGCAAGCATGCTGCTGGACCATTGCACTTCTCAGCTTAAATCACAAATCACACCGATAATTTCCACTGCCCTTAAGATAATTACCAAACTCTGCACCATGGCCTCGAAGGCCCCCCGTGAGCGGACCACAGCTCACCTCGCCAGCTTTCTCTCTACCTGATGCTCACCCCCAGCAGACTGCGTTTCGCGACCAATTGAAACAGGAATAGCCTGTTTCCCACTTCCTGATTCCCCAACTCATTTTCACAGGTGCTAACCTCCTTTTCATCCTATTGTTCCGTATTTGTGTCACTTCCCCCCAAAAAGCAACACCCTCCAATGACCAGGTTGGAGCTAATAGGATCCTGGTGCTCACCCATCTCTCTCCCACCTCACAGTGAGCTTGGTAAGAGAAGGAATTTTCTTGTCCCCCATCAAATGTCCCATAATGCTAAGCACGGTGATGGCTCAAAAACACTTGTCAAATAAGTCAATATCAAGAGAGGTAAAACTAAGGTTAACTGACTGTGAATCCCTTTGCTTCGGGATATCTTTAAAAATGGACCATGTGTCTTTACAATTTACAAGACAAAATGTTCACGTCTTTGCCTTTATTCCCATAGGTGTATTGACCTGACGCCTTTGAGCTTCCTCAATTTCATGAGATCTACCAACTAAGATGCGGGCTGTTGACTAGGATTACTCAGTAACTGCAAATCTACCACTGTTCTCCAGTCTTGTAGAATGACCAGTTCAAATCCTGCCCGGGAGTCTACAGAAGGGAGTGATGAAGAGCTGAATTCTGGAGCCTGGCTACCTGAACAGAGTCCGTGCTCTGCCAACTCCTGGAACCTCGAGCAAGTTGCTCTCCCTCCCACTCCCTTCAATGTCCTCATCTGTAAAATGAGATATCAGTATCTACTTCGAAGAGCCATTGGAAAATGAAGTTAGTTAATACATATAAAAACCTTACTCCAGTATCTGGCATATAGGAATTGTCCAAGGCTTGCTTAATGTTTTCATTAGGATGATAATTATAATCATTATCCCTAAGCTTTTTATACATGTTTACTCACTTAACCTTCATAACAGTGCCGAGGGAGTCTTCTTGATCTCCGTTACAAAATAACACATCATGAAACACTGCAATGTCCCTGTGGAATCCTGGATGCTGGAAAAGTTGTACCTATGGATGTAATTCAACTATATATCGTCCCCCCCACCTCCCCTCTACCCTCTAAAAAGAAATTGCCCCTCAAACATCCTTACTCTATTAATGTTAATAGGATTCTCTCAGGTACCCACCACCACAAAATCCTGGACCTATCTGCAGCTTGTCTCGGTCAGAACACGCAACCAGTCTTCTGTCTCTGTCCCTCCCCCCTTTTCATTCCTGCCCTGCCCTCTTCACTCTGATCCTCATTATCTCAAAATTAGATGGCTGCACACTTAACTCTTGTTTTTAGCTTTAAGAGCACATCCACTTCACAGAGCTAGAGCTCTGCCTTCCTGTGTGAAATTTAAAAAAAAATAAATCCTATAAAAGTCTACAAAAGTCCACAAACTTCTCCTGATTTTTGCTTCTCCTCCCCAACTCCCATCCAAAAAGCAAAATAGACTGGGGGAAAAAAACTCCCTTCCAATGATTCCCACATCACCATATTACATAGAAAGAGCTTTTGAAATAATCCAACCTGTCAGATTAGGAATGTAAATTCTACACAAATTTGACTTCACATTTCCCTAGTGACTTATTTGTGTTTGGTTTTTTTGTTTGTTTTTTTAGGGTAGTTAAGCAAGAGGAGATGCTTACTTAGTGAAATGAATTAACTTCTCTTCTACAATTTGGTTTTTACCATAATGATAGCTTTTGTAAGGCCAATTATGCTCTGAGATATCAATAAACTTTTTTCTCTGCAGCTCCTAGAAATAAACAAATGAAGAGAAAGATGTATCTCAATTCTCCTTAAGGGTTTGTCAGTCTTTATTTGGCTAAGACTAACTTCCAATTAGATTTTTTTTTTTTTCTGATTCTTGTGACTTCTTGGTCATGACAAAATAAGAAAGGAGAGAGTTCCATGGCTCAAAAGTGGAGAGCTACCTGGGGATGATTCTCTGCTAACTCACGACTCTAGGACAGCCAGTTTCCACCACCATCACAGCCTGACGGGATGTCCAGTGAAATAGACCAAATGCTCTTTTGTCTTCTTGGGAAGCATCAAAGAACCAGAGATGTATTTCTCTACTGCTCCTGTCTCAAACACTGCATCACTCACACACACACACACACACACACACACACACACACACACACACACACACCTCATGTCTACAGGTACCTGGTCTCGAATTCAGACAGGACCCATTTACTTTGCTAATTGTAAAATAAACTGCAGATTTCAAATGATGACCGTATCTCCCTGAGGGGCACTCCCCCCATGCCCTCCCCACAGCTGTGTTTAGAGAATAGTGGCTCCTTTGGTAATAAGAATCCATAGAACTTCTCTCCCTGCAAGACTCAGATTACTTTATTCTCAAAATAGATCTGTGTTCCAAGAGTAAACTGTGACAACTTGGAAAACATGGGAGTCCATAGAAATCATTTTTCCCAAAGGTGAGCTTTAGGGTAACTGAGAGAGAAAGAATGGAAATTTGGGAAGAAATAAAAACGGGCATATCTTTGTGTTGAAGGAGACCATTATAATGGTATTATAATACCTTAAAATATTTCATCTGAAGATCTAGGTGTCTTTTAAAATTATGTTTGATATATTGATATATTAAATTTTTAAGATAGTTTAATCAAATTATAAAATTAAGAAATTTAGCCTAAGTGAAGCCAATATTTAGGAAGTAAAGAAAACCCTAACAGAAAAAAAAATTGCCTAATCTTAAAAGAGTGAAAAGAATACAATGTTTGGTTTTCTGGACTCCACGTTAACTACTTAAAAGTGTTTTTGTTTTCATTGAACTTGCTGAGAGAAAAAAAAAAAAGAAAAGAAAAGACAGGGAAAACCACCCTGAACATTTGCCACAGATGATCTTTAAAATCTTCACTTACTCTGAACAGTCACCTTCAGGGGTCTCTGAGTCTTCCAATGTTCCCTTCTTATCATTTTTAGGCTTTTAAAAACTGTCTAACAGTCCTAAGACGAGTGTTTGTCAAAGCTTGCCAGTATATGATATTTCTAAATCCAGACAAATCGTTTTCATGTTGCAGACAAGGAGGATAAGCTGGGTCCCATAGAGGGCTTGTTGCCACAAAGTTGGGGCTGCATCCGCTCCCGGGCTACGACCCTTGACCAGAGGCCTGGATGCAGCTTATTCTGCAAGAAGACAATGCAACCTTCCCCTACCCACCTCTGAGATTTTGTTTCAAAGCTAGTCAGATATGGTAGCAGCCTATTAGCCCATGTCTGCTTTCACAAATGGGTAATCCTGCAGACTGTTCCTGGGGCTCTTCTGCTAACCCAACCACATGCACCCTGCACTCCTTCCCTGTGTATCCAGGAGGCCCACCTGGGTAGACCCCTCCATGAGTAAGATGGCCGCCAGGTCAGTTCTCTGGGGGGCACCCATCAGAGTAGACAGGGAATTAGAGATAGACCAAAATCAGTATAGACTACTCCATCAGCAAGCTTCTTGCACTCTCCAGTGAAAAGAACCCAACAGAGTAGACAGGAAATCAGAAAGAAGAGAAGGTAGAGGTCAGGTGGTCATCCACCCAGCATCCTCTCTACACAGTCACCATGGGATGGCTCTGTCCCCAGACTGAAGGTCACAGCTCCTGTCAAGCAGCCTTCTCTACATACCTTCCTCTTTCAGAGTTCTGGGAACACTTACTTCCTCTCCTCATTCCAGATTGTACTTTGTGGTTTCTCTACAATCTGAAGACACTGTTGTCAACAGTCCCCTTATTCAATTCTGCCCAAATTACCCAATTTCCTGCTAGGACCTTGACTGACACAGATTGTATTCAACTCCCACACTGTGAACAAATCAAGAGGATGAGGCCGTAGCTACAGATCCAAAGTCAACAAAAAGAAACCCATATAGGAGGCAGAGCAGCCTAACTCGAGAAAACAGCAATGATCTCTGGAAGCTAGAAGGTATCCAACCCATTTTTTAAAATGTTGTCCTGCACTGCTTGCCTTTAAAATAGAAAGAATGGGACATTTCCTCACAAACCATGCCCAATTCTAAATAAATGTCTTTAGAAATAGTTTAGTAGGAATAAATTCTAGGTGACAAAATATAAAATACTTAATATTGATTTTTTAAATTCTAGAATATTTTCCCCATCAAGCACTCCAGGATTTTAAAATATTTCAAGGGAAAGCATAAGAGAAATCTTGGTGTTTTTCCTCCACTCCTTACCCATCAGGTTTTTGTTTTTTTGTTTTTTGTTTTTAAGCTTTCATGTTTCTAAGTAGGTAAGTCATTTTAACCCCATGTGAGAAGTGGAAAAGCTAAGACTTAAGGAAACGGCACAGCTAACCACTGTTGGGAATAAACTTTCATCAAAGGCCATCCGACTCCTCCTAGAATTCATCACTCCCAACTTACCTAAAAAGGAAATATATGAATATCTTTTAAGATTTTACTTATTTATTTGACAGAGAGAGACACAGCGAGAGAGGAAACACAAGCAGGGGGAGTAGGAGAGGGAGAAGCAGGCTTCCCACCGAGCAGGGAGCCCGATGCAGGGCTCGATCCCAGGACCCTGGGACCATGACCTGAGCTGAAGGCAGACGCTTAACGACTGAGCCACCCATGTGCCCTGCAAGTATATGAATATCTTGACTCAAAGATAGTACTAAGTAATTCCAGAGAGAAGTATTCCTCTGACCCACGGCGCTGATAATCTTACCTCATAGTAACATTTTAATAGTCCATTTGGTCCTAATCCAAGACACAGCCCTGAGCTATAGCCCTAAATGAATTCCCCTCCACTTTTCATCTCTTCTGGGGAATTGGACTAATTATAGTGACTACTTTGGAGAGAGCACTAGTTTGAAAACATTGCCTGAGGGATACAAAAGTTGTTTTATTTCATAATTAGGCATTTCTGTCCCAGGGGCATTTTATAGTCATGGTTTGAAATAACAGCCATTATTTTATTACAGTTTTCTATTTTTTGCACATAAAAATATTTAGAACATGGTTTTAGCTGAGTTTTATTAGTCATAATGCCAGGAAGCGCCTGGTGTTATGGATGATGGAATTATCTTTGAGGGCTTCCCTTTAGTGTTATTTCTTTCTTATAGGCTACACTCTCTCAGCATTTCGTACTATGACTGAAATTTGAAGTGGAAATTGAATATTCTGTTTGCAGAAGTGACCTGTACACAAGAATAAAGCGAACCCTACTCCTAGGTCTTTCTGTTCCCTTGCTTCTAATCAGTGCTCTATCCTCTGTGCCACATGGGGAACCACTTATGTCTTAGGTGATGCTATATTAACAAGAAAAAGAAACGTGGAATCCATTCATGGGCACAAAAGTAACAATGCAGAAACAACTGACATTAAATAATGCCCTTATCAGGCAATTGGATTAAATTTCCCTCTTGGGGGAATCTAATAACCACAGGATCATGTGCACGCCCTGGCACACATGTGCATGTAGAGAACAGAATAACAGAATTCTAGAAATAGAAGGGATTGTCTAATATAACTAGGCAATTTCTTTTAAACAAAACAGGAATTGCCTCTAGAATATCTATAAATTTCTCCATAAATTCTTCTAGGGAATTCTTCTGGGGACACAGCACAGGTTATCTTACAACACACACAGTGCTGGGACTCTAGGAGGATATTATTCCTTATGTAGAGACAGAAATGTGTTTCCTCTTCACTTCTGCCCACTAACACCAGTTCTTCCCTTCTCAGACATCACAGCCTATAAGTGTTCGAAAAATACTCACCAAGTCCTTTCTAATGGAGAATGACCCCTTTTGCTAGCCAGTACCCCTCCCCCATCTTCTTCTGGTCACAGCATTTAATTCTCCTTCAGTTCCATACCTTCCTCACTCTTACCGCATGTGGTTGTTTGCAGGGGTTGGAGGCACACACACTCCTGGAATGGGTAAGTGCCCAGGCCTGCCGATAAATACATACAAATTTCCTGCCCCCATGCTCAGTTTCTAAGCGGGCATCTGACAAAGGCTATGTCCATGAGACATAGTTCCACAATTTTTACAGAACCTTTGAGAAAGAGCAGCTCCTTTCTTGCTCTGGGTTATGAGATTTGATGCACACTCAAAGTTTCAAGGCACCACCTTATGGAGAGAATTTTGCCTGAGAATAAAGCCAAATAAATCAGAGCTGAGAGAGGGGGAAAAGACCTGATGTGGTTTGCAATCTAGACATCAGCTGAACTTTTGGCCAGGATGACTCCTGGCTTTTCAGTTACGTAAGTCAGTCCATTTCAATTGCTGTGTAAGGCAATAGGAGTAATTTCCAAGCAAGAGAGTCCTGAACCAATAGAGACTTCTGGGTCTTGTCCTTTCTAAGGAGCATCACAGTTCCTCCAGTTATTCTTTAAATGGTCTGTCTTCATAGCTTTTCACCATCTCCACCAACTCTCTGCTTGATTTGTTCCAGTGGAAATGAGCTGAATAAAACTGTTACCCAGAACAAAACCCAAATCATGAGATGTACTCTGAGCAGTGCAGAGTAAATGTTGACCATTACGGATCTATATATGACAATTCTATCACTTCAATATTGGCTCAGCTCAATATTCCATGAACAATTTTGTGATGGTTAATTGTCTATGTCAATTTGTCTAGGCTATGGTACCTAGGTGTTTGGTCAAACACCAATCTAGACGTTGCTATGAAGGCTAGACTTTGAGTGAAGCAGATTACCCTCCATAATGTGGATGAGCCTCATCCAATCACAGCTGAAGGCCTTAAAAGAAAATTATTGTCTTCAGACCACCTTCGGACTCAAGACTGCAACACTGACTCCTGCCAGAGTCCCTCACCTACCTGATTTCAGACTTGCCAACACCCCCACCCCGCATTAATGCCCTGTGCGCGCGCGCGCGCGTGCGTGTGTGCATGCGTGTGTGTGTGTGTCCCCATTAGTTCTGTTTCCTCCAGAGAACTGACACAGATAAGGATTTCATGCTTTTTTCTTGTTTGGAACTTTCAGACAATGGAAACACTCAGTGCTTTCACTTTCAGGAAGACTCCCCATCTTATATTTGCTCAATTCATTGTTTTAAACTGAGCTCATTATACTTTACATGTGTTTCCACTACCATGATTTCCATCAATTCAGATTTTTCAGAAAGATTCCTTCATCCAGCATATTCATTAAGGTTCCCAGTTTGGGACCTATGCACATTTGGTAAGAAGGCTTTGATCTCTCCATCCTAGTAATTAGAAAAATGTTTGTTAAGCTATAGCTTATATCGGAGCCCTATTGAACACAACTTGAAGTTCCCATCAATCAGTATCCTATGGTGTGAGCTCTTTAACCAGTTATTAATCCACCCAACAGGATTATCACCCAGCCCACACTTCTCCAACTTCCTGTAAGAATATCATAAAAGTTCCCACCAAATGCCCTGCAGAAATAAAACAGTTCACGGAATTCTATCTTTCCATCCAAAAACCCATGCAAAAATAGTTACTTTGACATAAATTATTGTTCATGACCTCATTCTGATTCTAACTGGCCACCATTTTCTTTCGTGAAGAATAATTTTTTTTAGGATTTTATTTATTTGAGAGAGAAAAAATGTGCACAAGCAGGGGGGAGGGGCAGAGGGAGAGGGAGAAGCAGACTCCCCACTGAGCAGGGAGCCTGATGTGGGGCTGGATCCCAGGACCCCGAGATCATGACCTGAGCCGAAGGCAAATGCAACCAACCAAGCCACCCAGGTGCCCCTTTGTGAAGAATTCTCATACACAGTTGATTTAGAATTTTGCCAGAGTGCCACCAAAATCCTAGCAAAGTAAGCTTAGGTCTGCATTTTCGCTCATTTTTAGAAATATCATCTTCCTCAAAGATGAGCAATATTGTGCCCATGATTGCATCTCCAAATTCTTTCATTACCTTGAAAAGTAATTCATCAAAACAATGAAGAGTTTCACACATTTGAAGCAAAGTGCTTCTCACCTTCTTGAGCTTCAGTTCTCTGTTACTCATGTTGGTTTTACTCTTTACAGTTTAAATGTGTTTCTCCTTGATGGAGAAGACAGAGATAAAACCAGGTTAAGTAAAAAGCAAATAACCAGGGGAAAAAAAAATTCTATAACAGATTAAGGAGTCAAATGACTTTTATCTTTGTTCTATTAAAAAGCACATAAAATCCGATATTTAAACCATCAAAACTCTAAAAGATAAATGAGCAAAGGACATAAATAGATAATTCATGAAATAGGAAATCTATCTGGATCACAAAATATGGAAAAGGTTGTACCTTCCTAGTATTGCAATAAATACAAGATAAACACTTTTAAGCTTGGTCTGTAAAATTATCAGTCTTTTGGAAAAAATATAATATACAACACTGACAGTGAAATATCACCTATATTTTCACATATACACATACCGTGTGATCACATATATTGATAACGGAAATATAACACACTACTACTCTTTCACAAGTTGTATATCAATATTCTCAACATCCCAAGGAAATATTTTGAAATGCAAGACAATCTTTAGCTACAAAGATTTTTATTGTGTATTTATTCATGATTAAAGATACACACTATACAAGCAACAAGAAATATGAAATAAATTGTGGCTCATCATTACAACAGGATACTGTGTACCCATTAAAATGATTACTCTGAATTTACTGTAAGAGAAATTCTCATTTTATAATTTTTGGCTTAAAAAGAGAGGGTGTATATATTCTATATAATAACTATGTAATACAAGTAGGCAAAACTCTTCTCTGAAAAACAAAAAAGCCTAAGAAGATAAACTAAAGCTAATGTGGTCATGACACACTAGATGCTAAATTAAAGAGTGAGTAATTTTGGGGCGCCTGGGTGGCTCAGATGGTTAAGCAACTGCCTTCAGCTCAGGTCATGATCCCAGGGTCCTGGGATCGGGTCCCGCATCGGGCTCCCTGCTCCTTGGGAGCCTGCTTCTCCCTCTGCCTCTCTCTCTCTCTCTGTCTCTCATGAATAAATAAATAAAATCTTTAAAAAAAAAAGTGAATAATTTTTACAAGGGAAAATTTTTTATTTTTTGGAATAGGTTTTATTTTTGAAACTGGATTGAGAGGTTCTATTTTCTTCAAAACCAACAGAACCTGAGCATGTTTTTGTAATAGCCATTCAAATAGTCAAGAAAAATCATGAAGATGGTCGCATTTTCAGAATCATAGAGGGAGAAAGTGCATCAGTCAAATCAAGCATGACCTGTCAGATCTAAGAAAAGCCTTCCTTCAATCCACCACCCTCTCAAAAAAACCTTCCTAATCATGCTTCATCATAGGTTCTTTCTAGCCATACTTAAAGGCATTGTAACTACTCCTCAAAAGGTTAGTACTCAAGATTTTCAGTTATGAATTAATCGTTAAATCACGGTTAGCTAATAGAAGAGCCTCCATCATGAAAGACTGATCAATGTTGAGGTTGGGGCATAGAAGGAAAAGATAAGTTGCCAGAGGTAGAGCAGCCAATCTCCTCACTTTAGAATGCACCCCTGTCAATCCTGAACACAGAATCCACATGAGTGCACTCAATACACGCTTAACACTTTGCATTTCTTTTACGACACCTTGCTTTCAGAACTAATACCATTCTACACTTAGCAGGAATAAGAAAAGCCATTCTGATTTGGGCCTTACCATACCTCAGTTATAAAAGGACATGAGTTGTTCAATATTTCAAAATGCATGGTATGAAGTGAGAAAAAGAGAGGGAGGATCTCTATACAGAAGGAAGACAGAAACTAAGATTATACTGTGATCCATCTGATGTTTATTAATAAAATTACATTGACAGTGAGAAAACTTAAGGCCAGATACTATATTTTTAGAAACAAAGGCAATTTTCTGGTTCCTATGTGTAGGTTAGAATGAGGAGTATATAAGGCGGAGGTATATGAGAAGGCCAAGTTAATGAAGAGGGTGTTTCCTGAGAGTTGTCTGGGAGAGAAGAATCAAAGCAAAATGAGGTCAAGGACAGGAGAGAGAGACTTGCACTGAACTGACCAGTGGGCAGGAGCCAAAAGGACTGATGAGCAATGAGGTCAGGAGAATAAAACAAGAAGCAAAGCATCGAGGAGATAAGGTGGAGAAGTCCAGGAAAGGAAGTCCATCGGACAAGGATTGAGGGGAAATTCCCTGTCATTCCTTAAAGGCTCCAAACTTGGTTTGGGAGAAATAACCAAAACTTACCATTCACATATTCAAGATTTATTCATCTCCCAATAATGGAGTGAGAAGTGACTCAACTACTGACATGTTTTTTGATAAGATGAATAAAAGATAGACTTTAAACCGGTGAATCGTCCAAGCCAATGTCAATATCTGGTACCTTCTCTTTTCCAATGCTGCCTGATCCTCCATGATTCCTCTCCTGTAACACCCGGCCCCCAGGTTCCCCTTTGCGTCCCAGTCTAGATGACCATGACCTCTAACTAAGGATTTTGCTAACGCCAGAGTTAGTCATATGAAATACAACTTCAGTATAGTTATAAAATTGTTCCTACTGCGAAGAAAGTTGGATAAATCAGTACCTATGAACACAACCAGAATGAAAGGCCCCAGAGGCAAGACATACTGCTCTGAATGATCCAAAACTGGCTTCTAAGTCTATTCTGACTGTGTGACTTTTTCTATCACAAATATATAGGATTCTCATGGTGGTGACAGGATTTTCTTCCCATAGTGTTTCTCATGGCCTTTTTTTTTTTTTAAAGATTTTATTTATTTATTCATGAGAGACAGAGGAGGAGAGAGAGAGGGAGAGAGAGAGACAGACAGACAGAAGCAGAGGGAGAAGCAGGCTCCCAAGGAGCAGGGAGCCCAATGGGGGACTCGATCCCAGGACCCTGGGATCATGACCTGAGCTGAAGGCAGACGCTTAACCATCTGAGCCACCCAGGTGCCCCGCTCATGGCCTTCAAATAGCTTTGTCCATATAAATTTATTAAAAAGAAATGTCAGTGTTAGCATCCACAATAATAAGGCAATCTGACATCATGTTACCTGTTGATGCAATGCAGTAAGAAGGCATAATATCACCCATGAAGTCTTTTTGCCGTAAAACTGCTTATCTTGAAGCTAAGCATGGGGACACAATCAGACAAATCCAAATTCAACCAAGCAATTGAACTTGATTCTTCAAAACTCCCAGTATTATAAAAGATCCTAGAACACCTGATGGGAGAATCATTCCAGATTAAAAGAAACAAAAAGAACATGACAACTAAATGCAAAGTCTTACTTCGATCCTTACTCAGATCACTAGATTAAAAAAGAAAAACCAAATGATACTGCAAGGAGACTGGGAAATCTGAATATAGACAATATTATATAATGATATTGTATCAATGTTACATTGGGACAATTCGTCATGCTTATGTAGAAGAACGCCTTTGTTCTTAGAAGACACATTCTGAGCTTTTTAAGAGTGATGTTCACAACTTCCAACAACTTAGGTAGGGGGAGAAAGAAAATGCAAAAAAAGATATACATATGCACAATATACATATACATACAGAGGAAGACAGAGAAAGACCCAGGAAGAGAAATCATTGTAGCAAAATATTAAAAAGTAATGAAGAGTATATTGAGATATTCATAAGAGTACATTAGTCATCACAGTATTTACCATTCTTTCAGTTTTCCTATAGCTTTTTTTTTTTCCAGAATAAGGATGGAAAAAAGACAGGCAGAACAAATACATAACGCTGTGATATAATGGAAGAAACTCAGAAGTCTGAAGATTGGGTTTTGCGCACAGCTGTGACACATGGTTCTGACCCTGAGCAAGTGGCCTCAGTTCTTGGGGCTTTTAGTTCCTTTTCTGTACAGTGAGATGGATGAACTGAATCATCTCCAAGGGCCCTTCCCTGCGATATGATTAAGCGTTTGGGAATAAAAATAGTCACATCTATGCATGTAAATGTATGTTGACATATGCCGATAGCATAATAAAATTGCTATTTCTCTTCATAAAATTACTCCCTGGTAATTTCATAATTTATAAATTATTCCTCCTCAGCACCTTGGCTAATTGTGTGTGTTTAATGATATTAGTCTACTTGGCTCTACAACGCTGTTTCTGGTTCCAAGAATCAGACCCCTTATTTACCTTAAAAAAAAAAAAAAAAGGATTCTACACAAAATAACAAGGAAGAAAAAAAAAACAGTACAAGAGAGAAAGGAGGAAGGGAGAGAGAGAGTAAAAGAGGAAGGAAGGGAGGAAGGCTGGCTAGGAGAAAGCGGAATGGGAGGAGAAGGGGAAAAGCAGGAGGAAGTTGGGGGCAGAAGAAGGAAGAACTGCAGCCTGAAGGCTGCTTCAAAGAAGTATGTATCTGAACACCAGAGCTGGAAGGCAAGATGAGAATTGAGGTGTCTATTTAGTAGCGCAAATCCCCCAGCTGATTATCTCTAATTAGGAGTTGGAAATGGGACCTGCAGCCACTTCATTAACCCCTGAGTATACGTATCTAATGCATATGTGTGAAGCTCTGTGGTGTCTACTAGGAACCAAAGCAGCAAAAGGAAGCAATAATGAATAGTCCTGAGAAAGAGAGTAGATCAGTTTTTAAAAATTATATGTGTAACTCTCCCAAAACTTTTAAAATGGTCCATCAGGAACAGATAAAAAACATTTTAAGGCTCTTAAGAACTAGACCCATTTGACCAATATTCCTTTTTTTAAGATTTATTTATTTGGGGAGGGAGAGAGAGAGTGAGCGAGCATGAGCAAGGATGAGGGGCAGAGGGAGAGGGGGAGGGAGAATCTCAAGCAGACTCCCCACTGAGCATAGAGCCCCATGCAGGGCTCAATCCCAGGAGCCTGAGATCATGACCTGAGCCAAAAATCAAGAGTCAGACGCTTAACCGACTCAGTCACCTAAGTGCCTCTTGACCAAGACTCTTAATCTTAAAAGCAAAAACAGAAGAAAAGAAGCTTCCAAATTTAAAGCATATATTTGAGATTTCTATTTAAAGAATAAGAAAGCAGCACAAAAACTATGCTCACATAAGTTAAAATTTTAAAAAATAAATCTAATTTTTACTATATACTCTTTTGTATATTCTGATTTTTTTAGACAATATGCTTTATTGCTGCACATTCTGATTTATTTTTACCATGGCCATGGATTATCTTTAAAAAAATAAATGTGAAATCTTAGGAGGAAAAAAGGAAAAGACTTCCATGAAAAATGGCATCATTATAACTGATATGAAGACATTTCCAGGACTATTATAAACTGAGTTGATAAATATATTCACATCAGGGAAGCCTGGGTGGCTCAGTCGGTTAAGCGTCTGCCTTCGGCTCAGGTCATGATCCCAGGGTCCTGGGATCGAGTCCCACATCGGGCTCCCTGCTCAGTGGGGAGTCTGCTTCTCCCTCTGCCTGCCACTCCCCCTGCTTGTGCTCTTTCTGTCTCTCTCTCTCTCTGACAAATAAATAAAATCTTTAAAATATATATATATATATATATATATATATATATTCACATCTATAAAGTGATTCTGTAACTGGGAATGTTTTGAAACATGAGAAACTATGATAAATAATGTGAGCTTGTAATCATTCTCCCCATCATTGGGTTGATTCTCTGTTGACTTTTCACTATTCTTGGTGATTTGCATTAGAGTTTCCATAAACCCACTAAAGAACTAAAAAAAAAACAAAAAATTTTTCTTTAATTGGAGCATATGGATACTTGACCATATCATTAGCCAGGAGAGAAATGACTGGGTCAGAGTAAAGTCTTACTCTAGCCTGCTCTCCTTCAAGGGAAGTGAAGCCCATGCTCTCCCCCAATCTCACCCTCTTTATCTTGCTCCCATTCTCTTCATCTATACAATGGGCAGGGGGAAAGCCCAGAGAAAGACTGTTACCCACCCACAATGACAGCATGTCCCGGACAAAATTTCTAGTACAGATGAGAACTTACTTTATCAAAATGACTGCCCACTTACGATAGAATTGAGTACACCACTCAGAAGTTACACTTGTCAGGGCAGTTTTCTGCCTGAGCTTATGCTTCTCCATTTGGGCCAATATGGGACCCAGAATCTTCCCTGGAGTGTTCAAAGAGTCCATTCAGACCCGGTACCCAACAACACTAAGAGTTTAAGTCAACAGAAAGATATGTTGAAAGCCACACTCTGAAATGAGACCCACTTGGACACACTAATGTAAACTGATCATAGGACTAGCACATTTCCTAAATTCAGTATCTGGTTCCTCCTCATCTAGCCAACAGCCCCTCCTTTTCTCCAATCGGAATTCTTCCAGAGTGTGCTGATCCTCTTGCACTTGTCCCCACCTAGCACTGGAACACCTCCAAGCATGCCTGTCCCTGAGAGGTGTCTAGAAAGCTCAGGCTTTCTAGCCGCAAAAGCTAAACAGTCATTTTAAATCATCAATCTTCATCAATTGATTCCTCCAGTGTTCCTCCAATGTTTTCCTCCCATCAATATGCTGTGTAAAATGTGCAAAGTCTGCAAAACGTTAACGGCAGCCTACTTGTTAGTGGGACTGACTGCTTGATGCTGCAGCTCTCACTCGTTTGCACCTGCGGTCCTGAGGCACCCCTCCTGCACCGGGGTCAGTATTCTGCAGGGGGCGACAACTAGAGGAGCATTTTAAGCCCCTTTGGCTGGGAAACACAACTTATCTGACCTTCACTGAAGAATATCATGACTATCCTTGGATAACACTCCCCTCAATAGCAGCAGTGGTCTGGGAATGTTACTTGCAAGCATCACCCAATATATGGGGGCTACACTGGCATGCACCGCAGCCTAAGCTGCTCCCTGAACCGTTTCAGGGGCGCATGTGTGCTGATATTCACATTCCTCCCACCAGCTCAGCCATACAACTATATAGCTGTTTGAGACAGAACTTTAAGATCACCGATGTGACTTTAAGATCACCAAAACACCCAACTCAAACTCTTCTTCACCCCTTAAAACTCTTCAGAAAACACACTGCTCTACCCCACACAGGAAAATACTGAGTGCATCTTTTTTAAATCATCATTCTCCTATCACATCCGTATAAGAGGCAAGTAAGTTACAGAATGCCTCCCCCCTCGGCCCGCCAACATCCTCTGGTGGATCTCAGACGTAAGCCGAATTGAACCGCAAAGTGACCGCACTGTTGAAGAAGGAACAACCTAGTGCCTCTGCCTAAGGTAAGCAGCCAATCAGAACAGTGGAACCAGCGCAAGGGGCGTGGCCCCGTGGACGCGGAAGGAATTACAGCGCAAAAGGCAAATTCCTTCTGCCACGGCAGTGGTTCTCCCAGCAGAGCGCTTCAGGCGTCCACGTAAATGGAATAGAGCAGTTTGCGGAAAATAATCAGCAACTGCAACCAGTTGCCAAACCAATGGACACGTAGTTCTGAATAACTGCTCCATGTAGACAGCCAGAGCAGAGGCCATTGGTTGGACTGCAACATGACTCTGCCGGCAGGGTTTCCACATGTTACAGTATGCCCTGAACTTTGTTTTGTTCCATATAGATATGGAAAATACAATGAACTAAGCCATCTACTTCCAATCAATACTTTGATAGGCCATACTAAATAACTCATCTTGCTTAAAGACTATAGCCAAGTCTCATTAGCTGCTGTGTTCTACTTTCATTCTTGTTGGCTTTCTGGATTGCTTGGACCTTCTCACTAAACTTTAAGGGAAGAGAAAGAGGCTGAACTTTTGGGAATCAGATGAAAACCTTTTGCCCTTATCCCTGCAGGTCTTTCTCTTAAAGTGTATTTTCTGGCTTAAAATAAGGTCTCCCATGAACGTGCCTGTCATGATTTTCAAAATAATAATAATTGGCTGTTAAGGAATAAAAAAGCACGAGGCACGTATGTTTATTTCTTCACTTTTCCCCTCAACTCAATGGCTATTACAGGGCAGTGATAGTCCCCCGGAAACAGGGGTTCTTTTAACTGTATCAGAAAATGCATTTAAAAACCTAAACAAGCTAGCTGCAGCCATATCTTTGTTTGGCAACCTGAGTATTCTCTTCACTTAGGCCTGCTTGTTGCAACACACAAAGGATTACTCTGCAGCCAGGGATAATAGCTGATCCCATAATCTGGCACTAACACTTAGAAAGATTAATTACCCTATTAAAATCTTAGACATTACTAAGAAAATCTTTGTATAAACCTTTTAGCTCACAACAAATGCAGCCTCCTTGGTACCTTTGGTTTGTTATACAATATAGGTCCTCACCCTCCTACACTTGTTCACCGTTGTTTCTAGCATCTTCAGGAATATCCAGATGCACACACACAGAAGTGCACACACATCAGCAAACCTGCACCAAGCAACAGACAGTCGAAGCTGCTTCCTGATACAAAGGCATAAAGTGGGAATGTGGTTGGAACAGATAAAGTAAAAACTCCTCCCGTCTATAAATTGGCTGCTCTGGAGATTAAGCGGCAGGGGAAATAAAAAAAAACACGGATTCAAAAGCTGCTGCTGTGTCAGAAACCAGAGGCACCTAAGAAGATTCGGATTGTAATCCCCCCACAAATTATATGCCCAATATGTTAAATGATGAAGAGCGTTGAATTCTTGATGCTTAGCATCAAAGTCTCCCTCTGGAGTAAAACACCGAGGATCAGTCTCTAGGGATGCCTCTGGTTTTTTGTTTTGTTTTATTTCTGTACTCTCCGTCAGCCGATCGTGGTTCCTTTTTTTCATCGGGGGGTGTTCCTTCCCAGATTTCTTAGGACATTTGCAAGGAGAACCCATGGGTTTCAAGACAGAAACATAACGAAATGCAAGAGGAAGCAGAGGCCCAAGCAAACAGGTTACAAGTCATGTGCAGGCTGATCACGGAAACCACCTCCATCCCACTTATCAGTTATGATACTTCACTGACCATGTCATCAAAAAACCCACGTCAAATGTTACCCACAGAAAAATGCTGAAATGCTGTCAATAGTAAGGTGGTTCAAAGCACAGCCTCTAGAGTCAAAATCCCAGCTCCTGGATGGATTGGCTGCGTGAGGCCAGGCAGTGGGCATCATCGGACCAGCCTCGGTCTCAAATGCCCCATCTGTAACTTGGAAATGATAGCAATACCAGATGCCTGAGGGTGTTGGGGGAGTAAGTAGCAGGGGAAGTTCGTGGTGTGTCTGTCCCAACCCCTAACGCATCACCAGCACTCAGAAAATGTTAGCTGTCCCTGCAGAGTGATTTCAGAATAACAGAGCAGGCTGAGGTCTAAATGAGGACTTTAGGACAAACCTGTCACTTGCCCCTTCCAGCTCAGGTTCCTAAACAGGTATCTTGGCTTTTCCTAAGCAAAGTTTTCACAGACTTAGTAGCGGGATATACAAGAACACTAAACACATGATGGGAAGAGGGGAACTGTTCACAAAACTGACAGAAGTAGAGGGGCGCCTGGGTGGCTCAGTCCATTAAGCATCTGCCTTCTGCTCAGGTCATGATCTCAGGGTCCTGGGATGGAGCCCCGCATCATTGGAAAGCCTGCTTCTCCCTCTGCCTCTATTCTTCCTCCTGCTTGTGCACGTGCGCTCTCTAATAAATAAAATCTTAAAAATAAAAAAACTGGTAGAAGTAGAAGACGCAAAGGCACCTTCACTCCCCTAACTGCATCATACCTCCCTCCCAATTCTCATTTATTTTATCTACTTCTGCTTCCATTTTTTTGATCGAGTTTCACCTACTATCTCAAAGGACCACAAAGAAAAAAGACTTTCTCATTTTTTTTAATTGCAAATGAGAGGCATAAATGATGGAACTTTCAGGAATGCCCCAAACCCCTGCAGCAATACCAGCACTTCCCAGAGAAAGGGTCCTTTGCATTTCCAGGTTAGTATAGAGAACGTCGGCCTTTACAGACTTGCCCAAGAAAATGTGGAGCCATAGATGGTATAAATAGAACAAGCATAAGGATTTTCCTTGCAGTCAACAAAGTTACGATTGAAACTTCAAAACAAAAAGAACACTTCTGATCTTAGCAACAAAGGCCTTCCTTCAGGTCACTGCTCTCACGAGGAGGTGTCAAGACTCCGCTGTGGCATTTGGTTCTGAAGCATCTGGACCTGGAGGCACAAAACTGGTCTCTCTGGGCCACTGGAGAGCTGAAATTAGTGCTTTCTCCTGTTAAGAGTAAGCAAATTCAATTTGTCATGTACCTAGCAATCTTGCTCTTGAGACACTGGAAGAAAATTTCTGAGTGATTAAAATGAGATCCAGTGAAGACAGTAGTCTGGACGTTCAAAATTCTTCCTTCCCAACATAGTCAAACAGTGACTTTCTCCTGTTCTCTGGTGCTTATTTCTCAAGTGTTGCTGCCTACCAGTCTCAGATCAACAGAAACTGTCAGCTCAAACACCATGGAGACAGAAATGTGTACACCAGAGTTGTCCAGTACTAGAGTAAAAATGAAAACCCAGCCACATGAGAGGGAGAGGGGAACTTGGCACTCAAAATGAGCATCATTCTCTTAAAGATGTGCACATCAGCAATTCTCTGGAAGATATTTATACAAATAGGCTTGAATTCCACACTTTAAAAATAAAGGACACCTTGTCACCAATCCAGGCTTATCAAGGTGGTCAGCTTCTGATCAGAAATGTCATTAGGCATCTGCCTTCGGCTCAGGTCATGATCCCAGGGTCCTGGGATCAAGTTCCGAATCGGTCTCCCTGCTCTGCAGGAAGCCTGCTTCTCCCTCTCCCACTCCCCCTGCTTGTGTTCCCTTGCTCGCTGTCTCTCTCTGTCAAATAAATAAATAAAATACTTAAAAAAAAAAAAAAAGAGGGCGCCTGGGTGGCTCAGTTGGTTAAGCGACTGCCTTCGGCTCAGGTCATGATCCTGGAGTCCCGGGATCGAGTCCCACATCGGGCTCCCTGCTCAGCAAGGAGTCTGCTTCTCCCTCTGACCCTCTTCCCTCTCGTGCTCTCTGTCTCTCATTCTCTCTCAAATAAATAAAATCTTTAAAAAAACAAAAATAAAAAAATAAAAAAAGATAAACATATATATAGTAAAGATCAGGTAGTGATAAATGCTATGAAGAAAAATAAAGTAGAGCTAGGGGCTATAGAAAGAAAGTACTAGATATTTAGGGTGGGCAGGTGATCACTTCATTAAATCCTGTGGGTTTTTTTAGATTTTTTATTTATTTATTTGACACACAGAGAGAGAGAGAGAGAGTGCACACAAGCAAGGGAAGTGGCAGGCAGAGGGAGAGGGAGAAACAGGCTCCCCACTGGGCAAGGAGCCCGATGCGGGGCTCGATCCCAGGACCCCAGAATCATGACCTGAGCCAAAGGCAGATGCCCAACCTACTGAGCCATCCAGGCGTCCCTCAATCCTGTGTCTTCAGGTAGGACATAGATTATTATCCCCATCCAGTACATTGGATAATGAGTTGAAAAGCCAAGTGACTTGTCCAACAACCTAGACCTTGCAAGAAATGAAGTATAAACTAAAAGCCAAATTTCCTACTTCCTACTGCCTCCTTAGTTGCCATATTTAGTCTAATACTTCAACATGTAATTATACTTCCATATGTGCATTTTTAAGCACAATCTCTATGTACTCATTTTTCCTTGTTGGTCCCAATAAAATAACATATTGAGAGTTTTCCCAATTGTAAACATAATTAGTAATGCCTATATATTAATCCACATATACACTAATTTACATAACTTCACCTATTATTCAGCACTTAGATTTTATAAATAGCAAATTAACACCATATTAAATCAACTGATCAACTCTGATTAAAATATGTGTATACACATTAAAAATATGTGTACAAAGCCAATTAGAGTACAGAGGGCAACGTAGTAAGTAATCAGCTAACTTTTCCAATTTTTTATTGCAGTAAAATATGCATAACATAAAATTTACCATCTTAACCATTTTTAAGTGTACATTCTGGTACTATTAAATACATTCATACTGCTGCACAACGGTCATTCCCATCCATCTCTGTAACGCTCTTCATCTTGTAAAACTGAAACTCTATACCCATTAAACAATAACTTCGCCTTCCTCCCTCCCCACCTCCACCCCTGGCAACAACAATTCTACTTTCTAATTTTGACTACTCTAAATACCTTATATAAGTGGAATCAGATACTATTTGCCTTTTAATGACTGGCTTATTTCACTTAATGTCCTCAAAATTTAGCTATGTCGTAGATGTCAGAATGTCCTTCCTTTTTAAGGCTTGAATAATATTCCATTGTATGTACTACATCTGCTTATCAATCCATCCGTCAATGGCCTCAGGGCTGCTTCCGTGTTTTAGTTATTGTGAATACTGTTCCTATGAACACTGGTGTACAAATATCTCTTCAATGTTCTGCTTTCAATTTTGAAGGGTATATACCCAGAAATGGAATTGTGGGATGATATGGTAATCCTATTTTTAATTTTTTAAGGAGCCATTATCTTGTTTTCCACAGCAACGGTACCATTTTACATTCCCACCAACAATGCACAAGGGTTCCAATTTCTCTATATATTAGCCAGTGCTTATTTTCCATTTTGTCATTGTTAGTAGCCAACCTAATGGATGTGAGGCAGTACCTCATTATCTCATTGTAGTTTTAGTTTGTATTTCCCTAATGATTAGTGAAGATGAGTATCTTTTCATGTGCTTATTGACCATTTGTATAACTTCTTGGAGAAATGTCTATTGAAGTCCTCTGCCCATTTTTGGATTGGGAGTTTTTGTTAAGTTTTAGGAATTCTCTAAATATTCTGGACATTAATCCTTTGTCAGATAGAAGATTTGCAAGTACTTTCTCCCATTCTGTGGACTTTTTTTTTTTTGTACTGTCCATATTGTATTTTGATGCACAAATTTTTTAATTTCCTTAAAAACCAATTTATCTGGTTTTTGTTTCCTTTGGTATCATCTCCAAGAAATTATTGCCAAATGAAATGTCAAAGCTTTTGTTCTGTTTTCTTCTAAGAGTTTTACAGTTTTAGAGCTTATATTTTGGTCTTTGATTCATTTTGAGTTAATTTTTGTATATGGTGTTAGGTAAGGGTCCAATTGCATTCTTTCGCATGAATCACATAACTTTTTATGTTATTTATTTAGCCTAGATGGGAAACAGTTTTGAAAAATGAAGTTGGAAAACAGATATCTACCTCTACCCTCATCCCCATCCCCACTACCCCGTATCACAACCCCATACTGACACCACAGAGAACAAATGTGGGAGTGGAGAGATTCTAAGATCCAGAGGAAGAAAGATAGCATGCTTTCCAGTGGTGTATGTCAACCAAGCAGCATGGTTTCCACCCACCCCCAAGTGCCATAAATTATTCCATGTGTGAACATATAGTAACTGATTCATGACACATTGATGCTAGCCATATATATATGATGTCATTTACTCTACTAATTAGTCTTTGCCTACAAATACATGATTCTAATTATGTTTCCAAAATTATATTCATTAGCATGCCAACACATATGGTATTCTTGTCTTTCTGAGATTTTCTGTTTGAATTCTCATCTAAGGGAAAAACCAACCACCTCACAGCTTAACATGTCCCAGTTCAACCATGCCCGATGTGTCTAGCATAGCACCATTCTGATGACTGTGGGACATTGAAAGCCGAGACATAGAGGGAAAGTTATGGTGGTGATAGTATCTCAAAATGGTAGTTCTACCCCTTTCCAAATCCCAATTCTACCTCCCGGTCAACATCCTAAATTCTTTCTTTTTTTTAAGATTTTTTATTTATTCATGAGAGACAGAGAGAGAGAGAGAGAGAGAGAGAGAGGCAGAGGGAGAAGCAGGCTCCCAAGGAGCAGGGAGCCCGATGTGGGACTCGATCCCAGGAGGCCGGGACCATGACCTGAGCCGAAGGCAGACACTTAACCATCTGAGCCACCCAGGCGCCCTCCTAAATTCTCTCTTATGGCTATTGGGAATGTCAAAGACCACTACAACACTCTTGGAATGGTGGAAACAAGACTCGAGTCCTATTTTCTCCCAAGTGCTTTCAAGGGATCAGCTAAGAATTCGCAGTGAAATTGCAATCTCTCATGACAATGTGTAAGAAACACTTTTCAGAGAGAATGGTCATCAGAGTCACATTTCAGTCTCATAAACCAAACTAAAAGGGTTTGGAGGGAACCAAGAGAAGAGCCCAAGGAACAAAAGTTTGTGCCCCAACAGCCAAGTTTATTTTGTCGTGGTTCTTTATACAAAGAATTAGGGTGTGAACATCTCAGCCTGCCCACTTCACCGTTCGCAACGTGGTCTTTGCATCTTGTGAAGCGACTGAAAAGGAGCCCATCCTCTCCAGATGAATCCTGAAAAGACTAAAGCAGAGTGACCAGCCTCGCACAGGGCAACCCAAAGGTACAGCATAACAGGGAATGCTAGGATTGTGTAATGCTCTGGACCCACAGCCAATGAGACTAATGCTGTGCAGAATAAAGGGGAATAATAAAGTGGATAAAAATCCATTAAAATCCTGGGACTCCATGAGGCTTCTCCCCCAGTGGGCTACTCCAAGTGCCAACATGGCAAGTTGGCTTTCCAGGAGTTAGCACCATGTTGTAACCAATCACCTGTCTCCCAAGGGAACTAAAATCAGCCAACAAATCCATTAGGCCTTCTCTCCTTCCAGAAGTCTCCTTGGTATTAAAAGCCAGAAAACACTGTAAAAGACTTACAGAGGATACCAGCACTTTATCAGAAGTCCCTATAAATGGCCACTCTTGGTATTTTCCTAAGATCCAAGCCACAAATGGACAAATCAAAGCAGGATGTACATCCTTCTCCATTACTGCCTCCCTGCTCACCCATACTCATGCCCATGTCCCCTGGTTCTCATACCCCTGGTTTATTTCTGGATTTCCCTGCAAACAAACCAACCCCCAGCTGATTCTCATGCTTCAATGGAAAGTCGGTGGTATGATTTGTGTTATGATCCAAGAGACTCTTCACCCCTACACCTGGGAATTTGTCCAAAGGTTGGGGGTTTGGGGGGTGGGAATCTCTCACATGAAGCATAAGGGCTGAGGAAGAGGGAAATAGCTTTATTTTTCTTTGATTACTCAAATCAAAGAGATTATCTAACCAATATCCCTAAATAATAAATATCATAGTCCTTTTTTTTGATTCGGGGATAATTTCACAAAAGTCTCTGGCTTTGTTTTGTTTTTTTAATCATCTAGGTTCATTTCCTAGCCTGGCTCTCTTTGAACACTCACCATATTTTGAATCCCCCCTAGGGCCTCCTTTAAAAGAGAACTGTCCTAAAGGCCTAGCTGGCAGCCAGAGGACCCAGAACTGGACCTGCAAGCTGGGGCTGGTGCACCCCATGGAGATGAGACAGGAAGGGGTTGGCCCCCTTTCTTGGTGGCAGCTGGTTCCACCTTAGCAGGCAGCTGGCAACAGCCTCCTATTTGCAGCCGGAGCAAAAAAGCTGTGATTCTGATATCATCTTCAGCATCAACCAGCTCTATCTCCCTCTCTTTCCGGCCCACGCTGCTCCTGTCACCATGATTATGGAGACAGCAGTTGTGCAGTAATTAGGATCCTCCTGGGCCAGCCAATCTCAGTGAGAGCCAGACACCAGCTGCTCCATCACCAGAAACATCTCCTTGGCATCCCTCCCTCCTCAGCACTCTTCTGCCTCCCAGATCCTATCCTGTGCCCCGGGCCATGAGAATCACTAAGTCAGGCTGAGGCCAAGTGGATGACGTCTCTGCTACCCCAAAGCCAAGGTTATTTATTTCCCCAGCTCACTGGGAGCAGCCCCAGCTCAAGACCAGGTGGAAAGGGGTTGGGTAGTCAGTCATTGTCAGTATCCCCATTGTTGAGGTGGGGTTTCAGGGATCATCTGAGCTGTGTTTGCTCCAATTCTCCACCTCTTGACTTTATTGTTTGCATAGTGTCATAGGCTCCTCTGGGCCAACAGATACCTTCAATGCCCACATTTCACCCAACAATGATCCTGAGGTCTTTTCAACTCCAGGACCTGTGAAATTCAGGATCTGATGACACTGTCCCTGGGACAGTGTGCCACTTCTGTGGGACAGCACTCTGTGGGGATGCCCTGAGTAGCCTCTCCTCTGATTTCTATTTCTCTGCTCTTCTCTTTCTAGCATCTTCAACTAACAATAAGGCAGAGATGCTGAAAATGCTCGTCTGTCTCCTGATGACAACAGGGGGACTCACCTGGTACCATGGGACAGTGTCCCTCTTGGTGCTCTGATTCCAAGAGCCAGAAAAGAAATGCAGTGATAAAATCTGATTATGTTAAGGGAAACCAAGGGAAACCCCACCACCTGGAAGCCCTCTCTGATCTAACCACACCCCAGAAGTCTGTTTTCCTACTACCCCACTTCCATTCTCTCCTTTTCTCACCTCGTAGTCAAACAAGAACGTCACATTTCTGTGTTACTAAGGACAATGGGTATTTTTAAACCCCATTCCCCTCCCTATGACTCAAAATAAGTACAATGCGTAAAAAGGCTTCTCTACTCCCTGGAGCCAATTCACCCAACCCAGTGCCAACTTCACTCCAGGAAGAAAGTCAGACTTGATGGAAGGAGTACAGTGGTATCCGTGAGGTCTGTATGGCCCACAAGTACTGGGCAGAGTGGGGGGCTGGGGGGGGCCACAGGATTTGCAAAGGCCCCCAGCCTTTCCTCCAGATTGTAAAGTGCCTAAGGCATCACTTTAATCCCTGATAGATGTAAAGGAGTCTTGGGGAAGCAGAGAAACAGGAAAAGACCATGAAGAAAGGGCTTGATTGTATTCAAGAAACGGCCATTCTAATAGCTCTCCGCCCGCAGGCTCTGCTGTCCTGTCCCTATCTCAGGAGGAAATGACCAGCCCTTTCCGGTGGGCTGAGCTGAGCGAACAGCCCACGGGCATCTACAAATCAGAACAGACTAGTCCTGGGATGCCAGCAGAGCAGACAAAAGGTCACCCAGCAGGAAGATGTCACAAGCAGCACCTGGCTCTGCGCCTAGGTTAATTGGCACGTGGCTTGTCGGCAGTGTTGGTGGTGAAGCCCAGGAAGTCAGCACATCCAGAGAAGAGAGATGTGGTCAGGTCCTGTGTGACTGTATGATTCACCAGCCAGGGTTAAGGCATGCGTGAGATCTGTCCTTAGATGCAGGAGGTTGAAGAACCAACTCAGACTCCTACAAAAGAAACTCTATGCCAGCCTACAGTGATGCCCTATACACATCCACTTGGCTAAGAGAAGAAACAGAATAATTCCTATTTTGGAGACATTTTCACAGCAAGGATGCACAACCCTTACACCGAGTTCTAGGACACTGGAAAACTGTTGGTCCCTATAGCTCTCCGTAAAATAGAAGAAGTAAATAGTTCAACTCAGGCATGATTTAAAAAACAAAAAAAACAAAAACAAGACAAAAAAAACCCAAAAACCTAAAAACAAAGTGTAAAGACTCAGGCTAAGGCTAGGCATCCATGACTTGAAAACTGTATTGATTCCTAAGTGGGAGTATTCTGCCCATGACACCTGTAATAGTTAGAACTGAATTAATTAATAAACCAATGGAGACTTCGCGGCTACGATTTTGAGGACCTGTTCAAATAATTCCCATCACAATTTCCTCTTGTGCCCTGTTATGAAATAACCCCTCACCACCTCCATGGGTACCATCCCCACCACTGCGCCAAAGCAACACGTTTGCCTCGTCTTAACGTGTAGGTACACAGACAGATTGCATCCGTGCATCTACAGTTGCACACACGCACCGCAAGTAAGACCACAGCCGTTTTTCAGTTGCCAAATATCCTGGTCTTACAAAATGGATCCTAAACAGAACTTGTCCTTTTGGAGTTACCCTGAAACAACAAAAAATGGACTTTGGCATTGACTTGTCACTTGGAGGATAGGTAAGAACAAGGCACACCATTCCTTCCCTCCCTTTTATCCCTCATCCCTTTGTTTTCTCGCTTTCTATCTTGCTCCTTCTGTGGCACTAGGTTAATAGATGATGATTTTCATGAAAGCAAACCTGCTCCAAGCTTCAGAAATCTTGCAAGAAACTTATTGTGATTCAATCTTTCAAACTTCGCCATGTTAATAATCCCTTTCGACTCATAAAGAGCTTATTGGAACCAGCATTGGAATTAATTGAATTTGTAGTCTCACCAAACAGAAACGGCAACTCTATTATTAGGATTAATTATGGTAGGTTTTGATATTTTCACTTTTTATATTAAAGGGACAGTATCAAATTAAACACAAAGCAGTCTCAGCTGTACCTTTATGTCCTCAATTCATAGTTCTGTGACTCAATTGAAAGGATATAAACCATGCATTTAATATCCATATCTTTGTTATTAATGGATCTAAATTAGGAACAACAAAGTCTTCTCATTCCATCGTTTATTTTTAGGCAGTTTTTTTGTTTCCTACTAGAATTATGCTCTTTATGGAAAGACTGCTTTTTGTGTCCTAGGTTCATTTTTTATTTAGGAATATTTTCCAACTGAGCTTCCTTTCCAGATTCTAAGTTTTTACATAGTTTGGCTTCAGAATCTGGTAGAAAGATCAACATAAATGGCAAGGACAGCTTGCCCTGATATTTCTGCTACAGGTCATAACAGAATGGACTCAGAGCCAAGAGACCTAAGTTCTCGTCCTGGCTCACCAGCAACCACCTGTGTGATTTTCCAGCATCAGTTTTTCCCTTTGTGTAAAAAAAAAACCTACAACAAAAAAAGGATGGTTTTGAATATCACTATCCTCTCTAAACTTTTTCTGTTCCTACCTTTTATGATTATAATTACATGACGTTATAAAAGACCTATAAATACTTCTCACTAGTGAATCAATATCATTCTTCGTAATTGATTGTACTCCTTGCTATTGCTTTAAGGGGATGAGAAAGACTTTTTTCCACCATTGCTTGTTATCTAGCATAATGTCATTTGGTCAAGTTTTTGCCTTACACCGTGTGTGCGCATGTGTACAGACACGTGCCTAGGCTGGGTATATCTTCGTATGAATGTGGGAGGAGGAGGTCACAGTAAGAAGAAAGCAAGTATGGTTTCTGAGCATTAAAAAACACGATTGAGGAGATACAGTTTTCTGCTTTCAGAATCAAAACTCTGTCCCATTCTCTATGGTGCTCCCTGATGGTAAATAATCATCTAAACAAGCCAGTCGTATCCATCGTTTCAATCAGGGGTTCTTCAGGGAGCATTTGCTAAGGGATGAATCATGGCAGTAGGTACTGTATCAAAGTCATAGTTCTTTACCCTCAAGAAGTTAATACTCCAGCTGAGGAAATACAGAATCATAGAATTTTAGGGTTGGAAGACTTTCCAAAGTTCTTCCAGTTCAACCTCGATCCCATGAAACTGTTGTAAAGATTCAATTCTTTAATTTGAAAGAAATGATCTTGCAGTAGGAGATCCTGGCATACTGCACGAGGGAGGGAAGATTCAAAGGAAAAAAAAAAATGCCCATTCATTCCTTCATTTTATCATTCAACCAGCTCTCTGCTGTACTCAGTGAGATTTGTAAAACTAAAATAATATCCACACCATAACTCCACTGAGCATAAAAGATGGGGCTGATATACACTGATGAAACACATTCCTCTACATTTCCACGCCCTCAAGAAGCCGAAGAAAATCAGGTTCTAGGATAGATTGACTTCTGGTGATATCAGGCCAGGGTGACGGAGGATTGGAGAATCCAGCACCTTGGCCGAGTAATTCCACGTAGTTGCCCTCCCTCTAGTGGTCAAAGTCGAGATGGCAGCTCTGTATTTCTGTTAAGAGTCTGGATGGAAGAAGGAACAGGGGTTACCCAACCCCCAAAGTTTTGACTGTCTGTTTCAGAACCTCAGAACTAAGTTACAGAGCAAGTTGCCTTACAAAGACTTCTTCTTAATTAGAACATCTTGCTTGTTTATAATGATCATGGTACTTAAAAAAGACCATATGTCTTTGAGACGCTGCTTGGCAAGACTTTTCCAATGTTTACCAAATCTATTTTGTATCCCATGCTAATAATAGTCCAGTGGGTCCCCAGGCAGAGCGATGGAGACTGAGGACTTCTTGTTTCTCTTATTACTCAGTATTCCGCCTTCAGAATGTGAAAGACCTCTTAGTTCCTGTGGCTCAAAGTTTCCCAAATGCTGTTATTTTGGGAAACGTTTATTTCAAGGGCTAAATTGTAATCTTTTGACAAATCAACATTGAGCAATGTTCCGTTGCTTTGTTATACACACACTTTAAACTATTTCTTTTAAATGACACTTTCATTTGAGTGGCAAATCATTTCGTTATAGTATCCATAATGTCATCCTATCCTCTAGAGCCACTGCATGTAATTCAAGAAAGAGGGTGAAACTGATGCCCAGTGTTGGTAATCAGTGGTTCAAACACACAGCTAGACTATCCCCACTATAATATTCTGACCACGCCATGTGATTGAAAATAGGGAGAGGTTGCACCTACATTATCTATCACCAACATAACAGCAACAGCTATCGGTTTATTTTGTTGACATCACAATAAATAACATGCCCAGTTTGGTTTTTTCACTCCTTAGGTCTGATTTAGGTCATCCAGAAGACTCAGCTTCTGTTATTCCTTGTGGAACAAAGTTATATGGTAAATTAATATAGGAATCTAAGGATTATGTGGCATCCAAGATCTGCGTAATTCACGTGAGCCTTTGAAAGTTCATCAAACATTGGTTGTGTGCAGAATGCACGTCTGATATTACAGTTTTCTTCCTTTGGTTAAGTTGTAGTGAATATATAATGAAGTGTGAAGAATCTTCCTTTTCTTAAGGGTGATAGCTCCACAGCTCTGGGAGCATAATCCTCCGTTGTCACATACTTTATGTACTTGGAATGACTATCACCAGGGCCCTCTTCCTACTTGAGAAATGGTGGCAATAAAACCACTAGAAATAGTTCATCGAGATGAAAAGTGGTCAATGAAAATAACTAGCAGTGCTCAGCATGGGTCAACCAGCACTCTGAATGCCTCTTCTCTAATGACTCACTTAGTCCACACAATAATCATATATTGTAACTACCACTGACATCCCCCTTCAACAGAAATGTGCATTTTATCAAGGGTATCTCTAAGTTTTTTTTGGCACATTATCTCATTAACTGTGACAATATTCTTGTGAGATTACTAAATACTTCATTCTGTATTTTCTTTATTTATAATACCAACATATTCCATTAAGACATACTACAGTGTCATGTTTTTTTTAAATATCTGTTGAGGTCTTGAGGGCAGGGCCCATGCTTTAAGTCTCTGGATTTTCTTTTCACAAATAACTTGGTTACATGCAGTGGGCGGATTCTCCGAATAGAATTTCTTTACGTCTAAATTTACTACTGGTGTTTTATTGAGCTAACAGAAGCGTTTGTGACATAAAGATCCCTTGTTTCCCAAAGAAGAAAGCAGAGTTTCATTGGAAGTTTGTGAAACAACAATTAAATTTAACTCAGAGGCCTGTGGAACCATTTCCATCAGCTCTAAAATTATTTTGGAATTAGTGAGCACTGAGGGCAAAGAAGTTGGAGAAAGTTCTTCTCTGATGTGACTATGTATTCTTTGGAGACCAAAAAAAAGTTACAATATATATCCTGGTGCCAGAAAATCTAACAAGAGTTAACAGTGCTGGTGAGTCAGCACCTGAGGGACAGAGCTGTAACTAGCAGATGTGAATTGAAGCCAAACCCATAGAGGGGTGATATACATCTCAGGTTTCAGAGAACACCAAGACAATCTTCCCCAAGACACAAAATACTTTTCATACAATAACAGGCCACACACACAACAAGGTCATTATTTTTAAACCAGTTTACCAAAACTTCAACCTCTATTTCCCCCAAAGCATAGACAAGCACCTACAAATCCATCTGTGCTTCTTTCTCCTTAGGATCTGGATAGTTTACAGATCCTGTCTTGGGAAGAGGTGGAAATCATTTTTACATGATATATGATATCATGTTTGCATGATATGTAACTTCAAAATTCAGTTGAAAAATAAGAAAAATTATTCTAGTAAACAGATCACTTTATTCCAAGGTGTAAGGACGTCTTCCTGCAATAAGCCCCTTTAAGCAACTTCTCTAATGAGGGCTCTTGGTTGGAAACCATCAAGGAAGCCAAGTGCAGCCTCCTAAAAAGCTTACAGCCCAGGAATGCTGGGAAATAAGCCCCAAAACTTGATCAGAGTAACACAGAACAGTGCATGGCGATCACCATGAAGCGGCATGGCATAGCCGTGGGAGTCCAGAGAAGGGATAATGTGTCTCCAGTTACAAGAATCCAGAAGGATTTCATGGAGAGGGTGAACTATTAGCTGACCAATGAAGAATGGTTAGAAATTTAAATGGCCCGGGCTGGGAGACCTTGGAGATGTAGTTAGCCTTGTGAGCAAAGGCAGAGAGAAGAGAAGGCTCAGGGACAGGAAAAAATAGTCATGCTTGTAAGAGGGAAATGGGACAGGAGGATGGAAAAATCATTCTAAATACTTCCACCCATTTTTACGGTGTTCTGTAGCCAGAGCTGAAAACTCCTTAGAGCCAAGTCACAGAGAAAGGCCCGGTCCAGAAAGGAGTGACGTGCAACAGAAGGTCAAATCATCTGGGGACCTAGAGGCAGAACAAAGAAAAAGGAACCTTTCCAAACAAGCTAAAGTTCTGGGGATGTTAATACAAACAAGGCAATTAGGACAAATGCTGCTTGAGAGCTGGTCTCTGTCTCTTGAGACAGGGCAGGAAGACTCAGCTAATGATACCAAGCTGAACTCTAAAGAATTGGATGGGGGCATTTTCAACGGGGGAACCTTTGACTCCGGAACTGTCTCTAAATGACTGCGACTTTATTGGTCCTTGGGGCACAAGGTCAAGACCCAATTTTTCTATCTAGTCCTCTACAATTATAATGAGGATGCCTGTTATTTAGTAAGGTCGTAGATTAAGTTTGAATGAACAGACCCAGTGGTTGGAAGGATAACGAGAGCATCCTCCACTCATCAAAGAAACAGAACATTAGAATGAAGGGTTCACTCCTTTCCCAGGGGGGGAAAAAAAAAAAGTTTTTCACTTGTTTTCACTTGACTTTTAAATGACTTAACCACGAGAAAGGGGGAGGGGGGCGCAAAGAAGCCTAAATGCAATGTGTGAGCACAATGAGAAAATTGGAAAATTAAGAGGATCTTTGGCTACGTTTTAGTTCCTGTGCTCTTTTTCCTGAAAAAATAGAACTTTCCCCAAACTGAAGAGTATAAAGCATTTAACATAAAGAATGAAAGCTTGACCAAAAGACATGAGCAAGATTTTGAAACTGGCATGTCATTTGCTCATCTCTGATCATGACGACCACTGAAAGTTCATGTCCAGTCAGCTCTGTTATGCTTTAAAAAGTTCTGAGTTTCAGGACAGACTGCACTGATTTGAGATTACTTCCTACACCTGGCATTTTGTCACCTTTATTCCTCAGCGCAACAGATAAGCACTCAAATTCAGTCTAGACATATGTTTTCATACTATTACCTTTGTTTCTGTGTATTCGGCATCCACATTTATTTATAAAGCTGATAGCTATTGAGCACCTACTATGGGCCTGATACTCTGCACCTGCTCACTATTTCTCTCTCGTTCCCAAAACCAAAATTCTGCAGCTATCCCTATTGACATAATTTGAAATTTAATTTCCAAGTGATCCAAGAGGACATGTTTCATATTTTGCTCCAAATAGCACTTAATTGGGGAAGGTCTGGAAAGGAAGGGAGGACAGGCACATCTACTAAGAGATAAGAACAGCTAGGCCAGCATTTTACATGCAGACATATCACCTTTTTAACAGAATTGCTCAAAGCCCTGAATTTTACCCCCCTCTAGCTTTAAAAAAATAGTGAGTGCTTGGGAGCTTCAGTTAGAGTATTCGTCCTATTACGATTTTATATTCAAGTCATCATTGTATTACCAAGGATAACACCGGGTTAGTCTAAATTATCTGCCATCAAGATGGGAAAGGAAGAATTATCTTTTCTGCATCTACATGGAACAAAGTAAAATAGAATGTAGCCATGAGCAGCTTTGGGACCACGTCAGAGAAAGTTTCAAGGTAAGCAGACTGTCTACCCAGATCAAATAAACACAATTCCCCATTTTTCTCATTCACAGTCTCAGAGCTAATATTCGTCCTAGCTAGGGTTGTTCGTAAACACAAACTCAATGTGTTAACTATCCATATAGTCCGGTTCTCATAAGCTCTGTACACTAGTTTTGTTTTGTTTTTTTTTTTTTTTACTTCCAAAAGACAAAATCAAGAAGTAGATATAATCAAGAGAAAAATGGATAAGTTTCATGTGGACCAAAAAAGTGTGGCATGTCCAATGGCCAGGGACTTTTAAACATATTATTAGTAACTGTTAATAAACAGTGGTTGAGGGGCGCCTGGGTGGCTCAGTCAGTTAAGCATCTGCCTTCAGCTCAGATCATGATCTCGGGGTCCTGGGATGGAGCCCCACATCAGGCTCCCTGTTCAGTGGGTAGCCTGCTTCTCCCTCTCTCACTCCCCCTGTTTGTGGTTCCTGCTGTCACTGTGTCTGTCAAATAAATAAAATCTTTAAAAAATTTAATTTAATTTAAATTTAAAAAAATAAATAAACAGTGGTTGAATGTCTACCACCTACAGCCCTGGGGAAAATACACATTTACCTATGTGGTCAGCCAAGTTACATCCCGGACTCTATGCTGTGGTAGATGCCGGGGGAGCCAGGAGACAGACGGTCTTTATCTTTTGAAAGGACTTCAAGCTGATTAGAGACTTGAATACAGACCACATTCCAAGGAACAGAAGAGAGACAAACAATAAGAGCGTCAGGGCTCCTGAGGAAGTTCTAGAGTCCGCAAAGCTGAGAACAACTGTGTGCGCCAAATGAGGCCAGAGATGGGGGCGGGGGGGCAAAAATGACCCTGCTCTGCCTGCTGCCTCCACTGGTCCCCACCTCACCACAAAGACAGAGATGTTCTCTTCCTAGGATTTTCTTCCCACTATGTGACAGATTCCAAGCTTCTTTTCTAATTGTTTGGGAACTCTCTGGCGGGGAGACCCAAGCCAAGAAGAACATGCCAAGGGGAACCCAAGTGAGAAAGTGACCAGAGAATCACGAATGACAAAGGCTTTTGGGGACCACCATCTGCTTGCCCCTTTGAACCCGTGGATTCTCTGATGAAAATGAAGAAGAAATGAGCAAATAAGTAAATCTAAATGGTTTATAAACCTATATCCCAAGGGCAGGAATAGGCATTGATGCAATTTGGGGTTGCAACAAAGTAAAAATACAAATTGCAAAACAATTTAAAAAAATACAAATTGCAAAATGAGGATAAATGTTGAAATCCCAGTGCAGTTTCCAACCATACCAAAGAAAGAATACAAGAATTATGAAAGAGACCCAAAAGAAAAAAAAAGTGGAGAAAGTAAATGTTAAATGGTAGAAGAAATCTGAAATGGAAATTTTAAGAGGAAGCACAGTGAAATCTGTGAGTAAATCTAAACACCACCTCCCACCCTTCGAATCCTCCCTGAGAAAAGCCCTAAGAAAAAGAATCAGCATTTATCTCACAACTTAGACTCTGGGAAAACAATGAGTGGGGCCCACCAACAGTTAAAAGATCAATGACATTTCGTACTTAAAAGGCCCAAATCCACCATGAAGATTTAGAATGAAGTGCAAAGTTCAAATCAAAAATAGCAAGCAGCAAAACTCAACTGTCACTGTTGACTCAACGGTATACACTTTAAAGCATTAAAAATAGCAAAGGAAAGGATTACAGTCTCAAAAACTTTTTCAAAACATGGAAGCAAATGCCAACTGAAATCAAAAAGACAAGTTCCAACCAAAAAATAAACATGCAATCCACTGATTCAAATGTCATTGATTAGGGAAAATAAGGTTGAGGAGTTGAACAGTCTTGAAAATCCTCAGCAACGGTGAAGACTGTACAGATGGTAGGCCATTGAGGGGCAATAATTTTCTGACCCTGGTGAAGAGAATTGCAGGAACTTACAGGGCCATACAGAGTAGAGGGTGTGTAATATATCCTCAGCCTTAGAACTCCATTTCCTATAGGACAGTATTTCAAGTTGGCTAATTCTGCCACTGTCTCTCTCTAACACACACACACACACACACACACACACACACACACACACACACAACATACCAACACATGCCTGATATTCAACTTCCCCATTCCTTTCAGCAAATTCACTTCTCTTGCCCGTTCCCAGTTCTATGCCAAATGTTTTCTGATTATGACGTAGTCTAGTTAGCCCTGTGATCCTGAAAAGTTAATTGATTAGCTCTGGAATGAACAGCTAAGTCTGGATGGTACAGTACATGGGACAAAGTAGTTTTGGTAAGCTTAGAGGAGGAGGAAGGGGGAAATACAATGTCACCAACATCTATTAGTATCTGTCTCTGCTTTTTCTAGCCTCCTTCAGTTGAATTCTCAGAGATCTGACCACTCCAGCTTTGACCCTTTCTGAGCCCTGAGCCAGTCCTCAAAAGAAGAGGAAGCATACTAGGAGATCCCCTCAACAAAGTAACCACTAGAATCATTTACTCTGCTGTCCAGTATCCACCTACAACCAAGCTTCTGACCCAAGAGCGATAGCAAGGATTTGAAAACAATGATGTTTGTCTCTTTTAAACACTGTATTCCCAGTAGTCTGAGCCTAACCAAGAATGGCTATACAGAAAACCTTCCCAGGCACACAGGACCCTTGCTGACATGCTCAACACCTTTTCACCTTAGGCTTTGAACTCCCGTCTCCTTACTGTCCCTTCGTGGATTTTTCTACACCCCTTGCTGCAAAGTGCCCCTACCCACTCACCTCAATGCTTCAATACCGAGGTGCCCCCTTCTCCCAAATGCACATGCCCAGGTACGTATTCTCTGCCTGTGGCCCTATACACAGTTCAGGGGTACTATCTACTCTCTAGCCATATTCCCCCTGTTCTATCAGTCTCTGGACAGTGACCATCTGATTATATCTTTACTGCTGTGAACCCACCTGATTCCTGGCATATCCAAGCTTTTAAGCAACAACTTGCTTGTGCGGCTTTCCTGTTCACATGGAGAGAAAATGCCTCTGACATTGGCCATGCCAAACATGTCCTTACAGTCTTGGCGATACCCCAGTCTTAGCTGCAAGGAGACCTCGTGTGGGTATTCCCTCCTTACCCTCTTTCTAACTGCCCCTCCCTCATCGGCTTTAAGAAGCCTCAGACATTTGCACAACTCTCTCTAGTCCCCAGTGAAAAGTGAGAAGAATAGAAACACACTGGCTGAAATTCACAAGAAGTCTCACATCGCGTCCTCCTCTGGGGGCAGGTTGCAGGGAAAGGAGGTGAGACGGTAGACTATGGACTTAGAGTGGGATGGTTGGTTTACACCTTGCCAAGCACAGACTCATCACCTCCCCTGCACATGATTATAGCCACCATCGGGCAACGTGACACAGAGACCCAAGCCCCCGACTAGCTTGGGGTGTCCGGTCTCAGGTCTGAACTCCTGTGTGACTTTACCACCGTCGGCCTCTGTTGCCCAAGATGTGAAATGAAGGCTTAGAAAGGATGATCTCTAAGGTCTTTCCCATCATAAAGAAACCTACCATTCTGATTTTGTAGGGGAAGACAAGAGAGATTTGCATAGAGCCTTTGAGGTCACTGTGCAGGAGGAATACGCATGTACATGAAGACAGCAATTTAGCTTATTTGTGATTTGTAATTTATTTTTTAATTTATGAAAAGATGCCCTATTCACATTTCCTAGAAGCCAGGAGATCGATCCCCAAATATGTGGAATATTCTCACATGGACACTCTCTTTCTCAAGTAGAACTGTTCTGTATAAACCCATAAGGCAGAACTGAAACCGATGGGTAGAAGGCAGCCTTAAGTTTAATATAGAAGAAATGTTTTATTCATTTTGGGGATGGTCCTAATATAGAATCAACTAAAAGCCTTCCACAAACTGCTTTCTCCCAAAGAGGTCTTGGAGATTGGGAGTGTTTAAGTCTGCGAGCATGAGCTGATGATGGAGGCTACACGACTTTTTTGCATAAAGGATCCTTCCCAGGGCCTCTCGCTGCTTCCTGCCTCGGCCAACATCCTGTCCAACAGAAGGGCCTTTTAGCTCCCAGATCAAAGCCTCCCTGTGTGCAAAGTGCCCATTGTTCATTTGTGAAATGTGACTTGCACCTGCTCTGCTGAGGTGTATGGTTTTCACTGCGTCCCTCTCGGTTTCAGCAGGCTGTAGCGAGATCACAGGCCAGTCACTTCGGTGACGAAGGAAGCCACGCTTGCCAGTCAAAGGCTGGGCCAGCTGTGCTGGTCCTGTGCGAACCTGCTGCCAAGCCTTGGCAGCAGGGAGGACAAGCAGCTGCTCCTCCAGCCTCAGCCTTGTCGGTCTGTCTCCTCCTCGGTCTGAGGATCTAAGGGCAGTGCGCTGGGGGGCTTGTTACAAAGGGGAGGAAAGAGAACTTTGAGAGAGATACAAAACAGATGCTCACGGAAGGTTGGCCGAGGGTGTGAAAAGCAGAAACGCAGGCAATGTGGGAATGGAGACAAATTTCAACCAGTCTAAACCTCTCATGTTTGGAACAGCATCATCCTCGAGATAGGGCACATGCATAACAGGAAGGGAGCAATCCCAGGGAGCAATTGTTTCTTAGTACTATCGGTGATATTATGATTGATCATTGATTTTAAATCCATGCCAACATCAATCCAAACAAAACACTGATCATGATAAAAATTCACAACCTGAATTTAGATTAGCCAACAGTGCCATTTGCCCTGCAGGGATGCTCATTCTCATGAAGTTTCATGAATTAATATGGACAACAGTGGCAGGGACTAAGATCACCATTGGTTCTCATGAGCTTTCCTGGTTACAGGTTCCCTCTGTGTCATGACTCAGGAAGCACCACTAGGCTACAACTAAACTGGGTGCATCTGGATCTTGCATTGTGTAGTGTGTGTCCTTTTTCTAGAAAATATCTAAATGCCACCAAGCCACTCAGCCAATTTTCTATGCCCCTTGGATCCCACCATCTCATTAGATCCCAATGATGTTATTCAGCTAGGTGGGACCGGGAGCAAACAACAGATTTGCCAAGTGAGGGACTTCCTCCCCCTCAAGGTGCTTCCTTGTGCAGTGTCCTTGGAGCTGTGGCAAAGGGCTCCTTCCCAAGCAGTAAACCTCAGTCAGGAGGCGGGGGGTTGAGATGCTGGGAGTGTAAATGACACTTTTGTGCCATGACTCATCCTTTCACTGACTTCATTCGCTTCTGTGTTTGTAGCCAGTTGGACAGCTGTGTTGGCCATGTGAAGTCAGAGAATTTTTTTGTTCCAAAGACAGGAAGATGGGAAGGGGGGGAGACAGATAAAACAGTGGGTGCGTGTGTGTGGCGCCATAATTACAGCATGACTTCAGCTTCTCTTGACCAGCTAACAGTCACCGCATTAGTCACCAGTCCTCAGAGGACGAGTCGGGTCTGGGTGGATTCAACATGAAGCGAGACGGGCCCGGCAATGGAGACTCGGGGCCAGGAAAGGGTTCTCATCGTGTCGCAGCGAGGTGAGAGGCAAATGCCGACAACTGAAGGATACGGTCCTTAGCTAGAAACTGAGGAAACTCAAGCTATTACAAAAAATACAGGCGACAAGGACCTTGCCTTCAAAAGATGTCCACAACCTGGGGAAAGAGACAACTAGGATTAGCCAGAAATGCAAGCAATGCTTTCAGACCGCAGAGGAGGAGGAACTCACTCTCTCTGCACCTACATAGCCTATGACAACCACAGTCTGTGTCCAAAACTGCCAAAACAATGCAAATGCGGCTACCGCCGACACATTCCTTCTAATGTCACTTAGACCCTGAGCTCCCCCTGTATGCTGTTCTTCGTCACCCATCAACACTCACCCTCTCTTAGCTCCTGAAAAAATTACTGCAAATCTCCAACGTTTGCTTCGAAACTGTGGCCCGGACCTCAACTTTTGAGCACAGGCAACAGCCAACTGTGGCCCGCAGCTGAAATTCAGCCTGCCACCTCTTTTGCAAATAAAGTTTTTTTGGAACGGAGAATGCATTTTAACATAATGTCTACAGCTATCTTTCTGCTACAATAGCAGAGTTGAGTAGTTGTGACAGAGACTGAAGCCTAAGCTATGGGCTATGTAGCCTTGCAGAGAAACTGGTTTGCTCCCCTGCTCTAATACATACCAGAAAACATCTCTTACTTTGCGCCAAGAAAATGTGAAGGTGAATTCCTTCAACCTCTTGGCACAACATCTACTTCATAGTCTACGGCTGTTTCTATTCCCATCTGGGCCGGCGCAGGTCCAGGAGAGGAAGGAGCCTCCTTTCTTGGTCTAGACCAATCTGTCCACCTGGGAAGAGGTGAATTAGAACCAGGAATTCACATCTTCCCTAAATACTCCTCACTCAGAATGAGATCAATGCCCCTCCCCAATGCTCCAAAATCATCCTGTGCACTTTGCACATTTTCTTTGTAGCATCTCCTCCAAGTACATCACACTATGCTGATTTAGGATAGAATAGGACACAGTAATAGATTTCATAGCTGAGTACAGCTTTTCTTCTCAACCATGCAAAGTCTGATGGAAGTTGGTAGGAATTCCCTCCAGCTGACCATCATGGCCCAGGCTCCCTCCACCATGAGACACTGTCAGGTCAACAACAGCTCATTTCCTGGGTCATGGCAGCGTGGGAAGAGAGAACAAGGATTAGTGTACTGCCTCTTCAATGCCTCAACCCATGAAAGGCATTCACATCTCATGACTGGAACTAGTTACACAGTCCCATCTCCTGCAGGAGGCTGAGCAACACAACCTCCTGTCTGTTCAGGAAGAAAAACTCAATATGGTGAGCACCGGGAGCTTCTACCACCTCCAATCTCCTTTGTCTTTGGGCCCCAAGACCTGGAAGAGAGACAAGTGCACACTACGTACTGAACAAAGATTTTCTGAACTGTGTTGACTCTGTCTGGTGAGCTTAAGGGAAGTCTTCACAGAAGAAGAGATCAGGAAGTGGAGAAAAGGCCCCTTCCGAGCCCTAACCCCAGGAAAGGAGTCTGAAATAAGAGAAGAACCAACAGACAGCATTGTTGAGGAATCCAAGTGAATGAATTAAGACAAGAATAGTCAATAGCGTCACATGCCACAGAGGAAATAAATAAGAACTTGACTGAAAACAGGCCATTGGATTTGACAATTAGGTCATTAATGGCTTGTCTCTGGTGCAGACCAAATCTCATTATGGTGAGTTTTAAGAGGGAATCCAAATCATTTCAGTGAGCTAGAGTTTCATAGTATGAATGTTGCTTGAAACAGATGGCTGTTTGAGATTTGTGGATGTTTTGTTATTCTGAGATTTTTAACCCTAATAAAATTTCTTGCCATGAGATAGTATTATGGCTACCATTCATCATGCACTTGCTATGTGCCCAGCACTCTAAGTACTTTATTCACATTATTGCTAATATCTAATAACGATCCAGGAAGGTGCTGTTATATTCTGGCCCCACCGTTAGTTGCTACTGCAGTGAGTATGAGAGCCCCATCCTGGTTGGTTCCCAAATTTGTCCTTTTTCAACTACAACGGTCTCATTCCCCCAAACACGCCGCGGTCAAAGCCATGGCTATTAGATCTGGGGCACTCCTTCAAGAATAAAATGTCAAGATGGAGTGGCTCTCTGGTGTTGAAGGAGACTGCCCTTTTCATCTTTAGCCTCAAAATCATTCCAGGCCAAAGCACAGTGATTGTTGCAGATATTCTAAATCAACCTTCTGAAGTTGTCCTCGCTTGAGAGGAATTATACAATGTATGCAGCATCCAAACTTTCTTTAGTGCTTCCCAGTTTGGCTTACGTTTTACCATTTCAGCCTTCCTTTTACTTCTGCAAGTAATAATTTGGTAAATTATTCTTGATGTTGGTGAATTCTCAGATGTTTTCTCTTTCATGCGACCCGGTGAACAGTGTGCTATATTTGGGTAATGACAGTAAGTGAATAAAATAAAAAGTATACTTCTCAAATTTGGCAGGGAAAACAGTGTCAAGTGTATAGTGGTTTAGTTGCAGTTGGATTGAGAGAATATCTTTGGAAAGTTCTCTTTGGGCCAACAGGGAACGGGGAAGGAAGACTTACAAGTGCTATCTTGGCCATACCAAGAAGCAAAGAGTTCCACCACGGTTCATTTAAAGCGCCCAGAGAAGATAATGCTTATTCTCACCTTTGATTAGTCCTATAGTTCTGTGGTGCTTGATTGCTTCACAATCCCAAAATGACTAGACTTTTTCAATTCATATCGGTTTTTGACTCCTTGTTTGATTGGGCCATTTGTTTGCAACATGACTTGTGAACACAGTGTTCACCACACTTTCTGGATGGGAGATACTGGCATCTACTACACCTTGGTCAATTAAGTCAGAAATGTATGTGGCTTAACATTTATAGATTTCATTGTAATTTTTATTCTAAGTTTCACCATGAATTTCAATGAAGTATTACCTTTGCAGAGTCTGAAAATTAAATGATTAGGAATGAGTGTTAGACAATATTAAGCAGAACATTATAGATATGTTTTATTTATTAAAATGTCAAAGTTTTATTGAAATGGTCAGAGTCCTGGAAAGATACTACTTACCCTCATTGTGTCATAATATAGTAGAAAAAAATAAACTAAGTGAATGGATTTGCATAAAAACATGCAAAGCACTATGTCCACAGGTGCAAAATAACAAACATCCATCTTAAACTTCTGTATACTACTCAATACCCAATTTAGAGAATAGGTAATTTGAATACCTCATCATAAATAGTTCACTTTAACAGATTCATGGAAGGTTTTCTTTAAACAGCGAACTCTTACACATATTTCTACCGTAATTCTCTGGAAGCTTGATCTCCCACTCTGTTCCAAACATTTTCCCCTCTACTGCTGACCCTTACTTCAGTCCTGGCCCCCACCTTCAGTGGATGAACTGGACTTCTACTTCACAAAGTAGAAACCATCTTCCTGCATCTCATCAGCTTCTCCTTCTTCCATTTGTACAATGAAGGTAGTATCTCACCTCCACTCAAGATTCAACTCCTTCCAACAGATTCTGGGTCCTACCCCTCTACTGATCTCAGACTTGACCCCTTACCTTGTCCCCTTTTTGGCCTTGGACTTAGATCTGCAATTAAATTCATTTAATGTTGAATGCCAGCCTTTCAATCAAAGTTCCCCAAGGCATTGTTTGGGTGGTGAGAGTTAATCCTCTGTTTTCTCAAAATGGGCTTCTATGGATAATATTTTCTAAGTTCTTACAAATTTGAAACTGTTTTGTAGCCTTTTAGAAATGAAAGACATCTTGGCCATATATAAAATCTCTGGCTCATTCTTTCTTTCCTTAAATATAAGGATTTTTCCACCATCATCTGGGATTGTTTATATCTTTAGAAAAGTCTGATGCTTGCCCAGCTTCATTCCACCGTAAGTGAATATTTTCACCTGTTCACTCAAAATATTCTTTCTTTCTTCTAATCACTTTAGAATATGCCTTGATGCTGACGTTTTTAGAAAAGTCAATTTTCCCTGGTATATGGTGAGCCCTTCAAATATGTAGATTCATGCCTTATCTTAGTTTTAGAAAAGTTTCCCTGAATTATCAACTATTTGTTCTTTTGTTTTGGTCTTCTTTTGGGGAGACCCCAGGTGTACATGTATACTTGTGTTTATTCCTATAATTTTGTCTTTAAATCCTTTTTCTTTTTGTATTTCTTGTTCACTTCATTTGCTTTTCTCGTAACTCTTTTGTTCCCTACTGTGCTTTCAATGGTATCTACTTTTTTTGTGTTCTAATTTAGTCTTTACTTCTGAAAAATGTTTTTATTTCTTACATGATTTCTGCCAAACTAATTCACAGCTCCCTTTATTCATCATCTCCTAGTTGCCCAGTCCTGAGTCACTGCATTTTTGCTTTGTATACCTCCATTAATAACTAGTACTCCATTAAGGTTTTCAGACATGCGATATTAACATTAAAATTTTTATCTGCTCCTTGGCAATACTTTTCTGGTGCATTTCATTTGTCTATAGTGGAAAATCTCAGAATTTATTTTTCACAATTTAATAACCATGTCTGTACAGATGCTCTTCCAAGACTTTTTTTGTTACTCATATTTGACTGAGTTTAATTTTCCTGGACCAGCTATTTACAAAGGTTACAAGGGGGTAGAGAGAAGGACTAGGGAGTTCCAGTCTGCCAAACTTTACAACTCATAGGCTTTTTCTGTTCCAGTCTGTTGCAATAGGCTACTGCCCTTAAAAAGGTTGCCTCTGCTCAACCACATTCCCTTTGCCTTTTAGGTTCAGAATGGATTCTATCCATGTGATCCTCTAGTTTCTTCACTAGACACTGCCACCTAGGACACATCTCTTACCTTCCAAGGTGGTAGCCCCACTTTTTGTTGGTGCATTTTGGCTTCTGCTTTCTGTAATCTGCCACCTCTGTGTCCCTCAGGCCCTTCCCATCATCTCACATCCTGTTCCATCTCATCTAGGGTGAACAACATCCCTGTTTGCCCAGGACTGAGGACATTCCTAGAACATGGGACTTTCAGTGCTAAAGCTAGGAAAGGTCCAGGCAAACTGGAACAAGCTAGTCATCCTGAATTCAACCTTGCTCCCTGCAGTTGCCATTCAGGATGGGATTCTCCCCTTCTGGAAGTGAACACTTACTGGCTTTTCTGAAATTCACCACAGCTGATGCCACCCACCCTCACCATCCTTCTTGATGCCTATTCACCATTTACCATGAAGCTTCTTGCCTACTTCCACTGGCCTCACTTGCTTTTGGCAGCACATATAATTTATAATTTTAAGAGACATCTGGGTCTCCTGGATTCACTGAAAATGGAATTTGTGAATTTTTCTCTTTGACTTCTTTCTTTCTCTGCATAATTTCAGAGAAGTGGAAAAACTCAGATTAAGCCTCTACCATGTATCCTTGGAGATCAACAGATATTTTCTGTCATCTTCATAGAATGCCAGGTTGACGAGCCTCACTTTTGCTATAATTGAATTTCTTGACCAAGTGAACTCTGCAGTTAAGACTGTGATGCTAAGAATAAGCAGACCATGTAAGCAACACCCCAGACCGAATGATGAGCCAACAAGATGAATTTCAGGATGTGTATGCTACACATTATGAAAGCACATTAAGGCACATAAAAGCACAAAAGCATTATGAATACCAAGTGCTATGCAGATAAAAGTAATAAAAATAGTGTAGGAAACACTGATAGCTTAAAAAAAAAAAACACACACAAAATGAGAGTTAAAGAACACCCTATAAAGAATGTAGACAGAACACAGAATTAGGTTTTGAATAAGCCCTCTGTGAATAAGAAATTGCTCTTTCTTGAGTATGGCCAAACTCATCACACAAATATAAAAAACAGGCAGATTGAGTGGTCCTATACGCAAATCATTGTGCCAAGTGCCATTGCATGGGTTATTTTATTTAATCCTAACAACTCTTCAAGGTAAGTGTAGTGAGACTGAGTGTGAGAAAAGTTAAAATATCCAAGATCATTCAGCAAGCAAGGACTCAAACCTGGGCATCTCTGGGACACTGCCCACACTCCGCTTGCTCTACCACCCATGGCCCTTTTCCATCCAAGAAAAGAATGGAAGTTCAGTGCATGGAAGAAACCTTGAGGGAGATAGTAACTTAAAACAAGGGGAGACAACAGTCACTGGTTTCTAACCAGATGTGGAAAAAGCTCAAGTGTAAACAGTTTAACTGCAGGAGGAACACAGGGAGCAAGAAAGTCAGCAACCTTATTTATTAAGATTTTTAATACAGTTGCTTCGACAAAGCTGGAGACATTTAAAACTTGAACACCACACTGCATCTGGTTTCATGCTCTGACAGAAGCCCATTTTTGACGAAGTGGGAATAAAATTCACAAAGAGAAGAAACTAGAATAGTTTACCAAATTTCTTCCTGCTGTTATGATAAATAATACTGTGATAGGGAATGAGATTAAATCTCTCAAAAATCAAATTCAGTTTAAAAAAAAGAGAGAGAGAGAGAGAGAGAGTGGCAGGCTAACTGGTCTCCCAGAAGGAACAGAACTCTCAGGTCTAATTCTTAGAAAGTGGTTTGCAAAAAGTCTGATTCTTCATGTCACTGAGAAGCTATTAAAATTACATAAGCTCCAGGCATTTGAAAGTGTCGGCTTATAGCCCCTTCCCAAGTTATGAACATAGTGCCTCAAAGACTCAGGCGACCAGGATGACATCACTGGAATCATCTTGGTCTTCAGTCAAACCTCATAGGGGCTCCACTGGGAGCAAAGCCATGTGCATGTTTGACCTTGGCATCTGCATAGCACCCCATGAATGGGAAGAAATTTGGAGCTGCAAGCCTTCAGCTGATAGGAGAAAAGTGCACGATGTAGGAGCTGACTGATTTGAAGGCCATATGCAGCCTTGACCAGAAGCCTCCCTAATATGCCATAAATCTTAATTCCATTAATTTCCAGCTATTCCAGTATGTTATTCAATAAGGAAATAAAATGCTAACCCTTTATCTCCAGATACTGGTGCATTTAGATTCCATTAATCTTCCTCTAGATACTCCAACACATACTGACCTCTTATTTCTCTGAAAATTATTCCTATGGCTGATGCAATATAATTTGACCCTTAATTGCCTTGGGTTGTTTTGGGGTCTTTTGTTTTGTTTTTTTGTGGGGTTTTTTTTTTTTTGGTGAATGTTTATGTAGGTAAACTTTGACTCAAACTACAGGAGAAGCTCTTTAAGCATTAGTTCCAAACATTGTGATAAGCCAGAGCAGATACTTAACATATATTAATTCACAGATCACAGGGCAAGGGAAATTTTAATGGAAGGATTAAAGGGAAGGAAATAATGAAATGCAAAGCGTACAGCATGTTGGGGAAGGGGAGTCTTCAGCAACTATCAAAGCACTGGGTTTGGGGCAGCCAAAGATGTACAAGAAATACTGGACACCAGAGAGAAGAGAGGGCAGAAGTACTAATAGATGGAAAAAGGCATGAGAAATGTTGACTGCTGTCTCTAACTATTCATATACAAACTAAACACTAAATTGAAGGTAATCTCTTCATTAACTTCCTGCATAGCTTCAGGAGAAAGACACATGGATAACAAAGAAAGAAAAAAACAGTCTCCCTCTCTGGAAAGGTCAACCACAGAGATCAATGTGGTGACAGTTGTCAAGGCCAACTTACATTTTTATCTCAGAAACAAGTATGAGAATATACCAAAGATAAACACAATTTGTCCAAGAAAATAGAAATCAAGCCCTTGCTATATCTTCAGGCCACAGAATTAAATGTGTTGTCTTTTCTGCATTTAATTGACTCCATCCTCACCCTGCATTGGTCTTTCTGGTTTCTAAGTTTAAGAAAATTAGTATTAACAAATGATATAATGTGGGGCTTCGTATTTTATATATATAATATCGTATATACCAGACCATTCTCCATTTTCAGGATTTTCTTAAGTACGAAGCATCAATAACACTTCTATTAAATGAGCAAATATGTTAAGAAACAGACAAGTCAGACCATATGGAAAACAATTTTCATTCTTAAAAAAGCTTAATCATCAAAAGGACAACTTCAGAAGATGGAAGCATTATAATAGATCCAGATGACAACAGATTTTTAACTTTTCCTCATTTTATCTTGGCTTTCAGGGAACAAAGTTGAATCTATAATAAGGCTTTTAAAATCTGAGTGGCCCTAAATTTGGTTTGACAAAGTTATACTTGATGTTAAGAAATTCTGAGTTGCAATGCTGAAAGATGGTAGAAAGACAAAAGAGGATTCAGGTAATCAAGGGTACGTAACAGGCAAGCCTTGTGTCCTTTTTTCGGTTTCACCAAAGTCTCTAGGTGTTCTAATCTTTTTTAATAGGTGTCTAACTTGTTACACTGTAGCTGGGGAGAGGAAGGGAAAGAACCCTGTGATCTACAACTGCTCTCAGAAAAATTTAAGTGTGCCTCTCTACTTCCCAAAATGCTCACATTTTTTTTTTTTACTTTTTCTTTTCATTAAACCAACATAAAATTTATAGCATGCTGGCATAAAGTAATCTGAGTCACACAATGATAATTAAGACACTATACTTGTACCAAAAGGAACTTACAATGAGATAAAGAGGAGATTCTAAAAATAACGATAACTGAAGGTGGTAAACATAGATTAAGGAGAGAATGTAGTTTGAGAAAGTACAATCCAGGGCCCCAGACTCAAGTTTCAATATTTGTTTTACTAGATGGGCTGCAATTATTGAATTCTTTGGCAACTGGCTCTATCTTTTTCACCCTAAATTCTGCAATCATCTTGCATGACTTTATTATCCTCATGGCCAGTCCAACTTTATGATTTCAGAAATTTCCTCTTCCGTGCCACTTTAGCTAACCTCTCCCATATTTGACATCACTCAGAACTATTCCATCTTTGACACTGCTCATTAATATAAGCCACCCTCTAACCATAGACTACTGTCATTCCAGCCTACATACTCAGTTACTCCCAACACACACATTCCTCAGTTCTGCTCAAACCTCTGGGGCACTTAACTACTTTCTCTTTTTCCACACCTTCCAGGCTTCATTTCCCTCCTTTTTCATCTAAGATTCTGTGGTTTATAATCTCAACTACTCGCTTACTAATCTCTTCCCCAGCTTTATTGAGATGTAATTGACATAGAACATTATATAAGTTTAAGGTGCATAACATGATGATTTGATACACATATATTGCCAAATGAGTACCACGAGAGAATTAACACCTCCATCACCTCACACAATTACCATTTTTCTGTGCGTAGCAAGAACATTTAAGACCTACTCTCGGTATTGTATTGTTAACTATACTCACCTTGCTGTATATGAGATCCTCAGAACTTACTCATTTTATAGCCGAAAGTTTGTACCCATTGACAAACATCTCCCTATTTCCCTCACCCCCAGTCCCTAGCAACTATCCTTCTACTCTCTGTGAGTTTCCATGAGATCAGCTTTTTTAGATTATACATATTGTGAGATCATACAGTATTTGTTTTTTGTGCTAATCTTCAGGAACTTTCTTGCCCTGATATTTTTAATTGCAACTACATTAACAAAATCCCAACCACAGATGAATTCAAATATCCCACACTCAGTAATGCCTTACAAGTTGCTAAGTATTAACAGAGGAATTCAACCAGGCTGATTGGAACCATCAAAAATTCACATCAGTGAGTTCATTTGGCCCCTAAAATCTGTCCCTCACCCCAAACTGTCCCATTTTCCACTCCAATTTCAAAGTTTCTCAAGTATCCCCAATCAATCTTTCCTCCATCATATTGTAGATGACCTCTTGGAAAATATAGAAAGCATCAAATAAGAACTCCCTCTGCTGCCCAAAAAAGCCATAACCATACTCATCTTTCATCCCCCCATCTAAGATCAATTCTTCCATCCATATTCCAGATTCTATCCTCTTTGGTTTAATCAAGAACATTTTATTATTTGGGGCGCCTGGGTGGCTCAGTCGTTAAGTGTCTGCCTTTGGCTCAGGTCATGATCAAGCCCCGCATCGGGCTCCCCGCTCCGTGGGAAGCCTGCTTCTCCCTCTCCCACTCCCCGTGCTTGTGCCTCTCTCACTGTGTCTGTCAAATAAATAAATAAATCTAAAAAAAAAAAGAACATTTTATTATTAAATATGTCTTTCTTGTATGGTTCCCTTTTTTATTAATCCCTTTCTATTAGATTCAACCATGTCCAAGAGTCTCCAGATTTTCAGTCTCCTTTGTACTTCTCACCTATTCTAACTAAACACACTCTCTTCTCCTTTCATGGAAAAGTCTTCCAAGGATTGTCAAGAATCAAAATTCCTATATCTTCATATCCCAAAATTCTTTATGCACTCCAATCTGGCTTCTCTCACATGCATCACTAAATTCCATCCAAATAATTGTATAAGGTGTTCAGTTCAATGACTTCCAATGACTCTTAATTTTTTATTTTGACATCTCGAAACATGCAACATTGTTACTCACATCCTCTGATTAAAACATCTTCTTTGCTTCCTTGAACACTCTTCTAACTTGACTTCTCGGTCAATATACTTTGGTCTCCTTTCCTGGGTGGTACTCCTCTACACACTCCTTAAATAATGGACTTCCTTGACCAAATTTCCATGGGCTTTTTCTGATTGTGTCGGAGCTTACAGAAATACTTCAAGAAAGTCATTAAACACCACCAACAACAATAAAAACAAATAACAACAACAAACTCTCAAGAGGGGAGAGAATCTAATTGCTAGAAGTGCCACATTATATCATTTTAAGTGCCCAGTTTTCAACAAAAAATTACTTGACAGCCCAAGACACAGAAAAGTATGGTCTACGTAAAGGGAAAACATAGTCAATAGAAACTATCTCTGAGAAAACCCAACAGTGGACTTACTATACAAAGATTTTAAAACAGCTATTTTAGGTATGTCCAAATAAATGAAACAATGTCTAAATAATTCATATAAAGTATGAGAACAATATCTTACAAAATAAAGAATGTCAATAAAAGAATGAAAATTCTCAAAAAGAACCAAACAGAAATTCAGGAGTTGAAAAGTATAATAACTGAAATGAAAATTTCACTAGAGGGACCCAACAGTATATTTGAGCGTGCAGAAGAAAGAATAAGCAAATGTAAAGATAGGTCAGTTGAGATCATCCAGCCTAAAGAACACAAAGAGAAAATAAAGAAAATAAATGGAACCTCAAAGACCTGTGTTACACCAATTAAGCATACCAATACACATAATGGGAGTCACAAAAGGAGAGACAGAGGTAGAAAGAATATTTGAAGAAATAATGGCAGAAAACTTCCAAAATTTGATTTTTAAAAAAACAAGCTACATTTTTTTAAGATTTTTTATTTATGGGGCACCTGGGTGGCTCAGTCATTAAGCATCTGCCTTCGGCTCAGGTCATGATCCCAGGGTCCTGGGATTGAGCCCCGCATCGGGCTCCCTGCTCAGTGGAGAGTCTGCTTCTCCCTCTCCCTCTTCCCCTGCTTGTGTTCCCTCTCTCACTGTGTCTCTCTCTGTCAAATAAATAAATAAAATCTTAAAAAAACAAAACAAAAACCATGCCCTTTAAAAAAAAAAGATTTATTTATTTTATTTACTATTTGAGTAAAAAAAATAATTTTGTTTTTGAGTAAAATAATCTCTACACCCAACATGGGGCCTGAACTCACAGCCCCGAGAGTCGCACGCTCTACTGACTGAGCCAGCCAGGCACCCCTCTACATTTCCTTGAAAGCTTTAAAAAGCTTTTAAGATAACCTCAAAGAGATCCACACTACACATCATAATCAAACTGACAGAAGTCAAAGACTTCTTGAAAGTAGCCAAAGAGATGTAACTCATCATGCGTGAAGGGTCCTCAGTAAGATTCAGTGAGTTCTCATCAGAAAACATAAAAAGCACCAGGATGGCTTATTCAAAGTTCAGAGAGAAAGACTACCAACCTGCCAACAGGATAAAAGCCTATTATCCAAACTATCCTGCAAAAATAAAAGAGAAAAGAGGACATTTCTAGATAAACAAAAACTAAAGAATTTGTCACTAGCAGACATACAAGACAAACTGAAGTGAGTCCTTTAAGTTGAAATGAAAGGATACTGAATAGCAGCTCAAGTGCACGTAAAGAAATGAAGATATTAAGAAATAAAGGTAACTCCACAGATAAATGTAAAAGCTAGCATGAATGTATTTTTTTGCTTGTAACTTTTTTCTTCTAACTTAAAAGACAACTGTATACGGCATTAAAAATTTACATTGATGGGTACAGAATGTACAGGATATAATTCGTGTGATAACATTAGCCCCAAAAGGAAGGAGAAAACGGAATTACATAGAAACAAAGATTTTGGATATTCTTGTAATTATCTCTATTAATCTAGATTGTTATGAGTTAAGATGTCAATTATAGTCTCTAATGCAACCATTAAAAATAACCCAAAAATTAATTAAAAAATAGCCAAGTGGCAGACATAAATCCTACTTTATCAGTATTACGTTAAATGTAAGTGGACTAAACACTGTAATCAAGGTAGAGATGGACAAAATGGATAAAAACAAAATATGAACTATATGTTGTCTACAAATCATACATTTTTGATTCAACACACAAATACATAGACAGTAAAAAGATGGGGGCACCTGGGTGGCTCAGTTGGTTAAGCGACTGCCTTCGGCTCAGGTCATGATCCTGGAGTCCTGGGATCGAGTCCCACATCGGGCTCCCTGCTCGGCGGGGAGTCTGCTTCTCCCTCTGACCCTCCCCCCCCCTCATGTGCTCTCTCTCTCTCATTCTCGCTCTCTCAAATAAATAAATAAAATCTTTAAAAAAAAAAAAAAAAGAAAGTAAAAAGATGGGAAAAGTTAACTGTGAAAACCATAGCTGAAGAGAGTTGGAGTGGCTGTATTAGTATCAGACAAAACAGACTTTAAGATAAAAATTGTAACTAGAGACAAGGAAGGATATTTTATAATGATAAATGGATAAATTAATCAAGATGATACAACAATTATAACAGGACCCCAAAATACATGAAGTAAAACCTGAAAATTAAGGGGAGAAATAGACAATTCAATAATAATGGTTGGAGACTTCAATACTCCATTTTTAATAATGGATGGAACAACTAGACAGAAGATCAACAAGTATTTGAATACCATAAACCTGCAATACCTAATATATATCTATAGAACATGCCACCCAACAAGAGAAGTATACACATTCTTCTTAAGTACATGTGGAACAGTCACCAGAATGGACTATATGTTAGCCCATGAAACAAGTCTCAAAAATTTAAAGGGCTGAACTCATAGGAAGTATGTTCTCGGGCCACAACGAAATGGAATTAGAAACAGAAGGAAACTACTTTGGAAAATTCACAAATATGTATTCATCATATTAGTAGAATAAAGGGTAAAAAGCCACAAGACCCTTGATCTTGGGGTTGTGAGTCTGAGCCCACATTGGGCATAGAGATTACTTAATGAAAAAGCCACAAGATCATCTCAATATATGCAGAAAAATCACTGGATTCCAAAACCCTTATATGACAAAAACATTCAACAAACTAGGAATAGAAGGTAACTCCCTCAATCTAACAAAATGGAAAGCCCACAGTTAACATCACATTTATGACAAAAACTAAAAGCTTGAAAGATCAAGAACAAAACAAAGATGTCTACTCTTGCCACTTCTGTTCAACACTTTACTAGAGCTTCTAACCATGCTAATTAGGCAAGAAAATAAAAGCCATGAAAATTGAAAAGGAAAAGGAAAATTATATCCATTTGTAGATGACATACTCTTGTATACAGAAAATAAGTTACCGTCCATAAACACACACACACACACACAACTACTGAAACTAGTAAACAAGTTTAGCAAGGTTACAGGATACAAGGTCAATATACAAAATCAATTGTATATCTACATGTTAGCCATGAAAATTTGAAAATGAAAATTTTTAAAATCTATTTACAACAGCAAAAAAAAATAGTCCTTAGGAACAGATTTAACAAAAGAAGTGCAAGATTTGGACACTGAAAACTATGAAACATCATTGAAATTAATTGAGGATCTATAAAATGATATCCTGAGTTCATTAACTTAAGGACTTAATATTTTAAGATGGTAGGTAACACTCCCCAACTCAAATCTACAGATTCAATACAATACTTATCAAAGTCCCAGCTGTTTTTGTACAAGTAGACAAGCATATCCTAAAATTCACTGGAAATGGGAAGAGACCCAAAATAACCAAAAGAATCTTGAAAAAACAATCACAAAGTTAGAACACTCAAGATTATTGATTTGAAAACATACACAAAGCTATATTAATCAAGACTGCTTGGTACTGGCATAAAGATAAAATATATAGATCAATGCAATACAATGGAGTGTCCAGAAACAAACCCATGCACTTATGATCAGTTGGTTTTTTACAAGAATGCCAAGATAATTCAATGGACAAAGAATTAGTCTTACAATCTAACAGAGCTGGAACAACTGGATATCATATTAAAAGAATGAAGTTAGACCCATCCTTCACACCACAGACCAAAATGAACTCAGAATGCATCAAAAACCTAACTGTAAAGGCTAAAACAATAAGTTGTAAGAGAAAAACACAGACATAAAACTTCACGGCCTTGGGTCAATGGTTTCTTAGATATGGCACCAAATGCTTAGGCAAAAACAACAGAAAATTACACTTAAAATTTAAAATTGTTGTGTTTCCAATGACACTATCAAGAAAGTGAATGCAACCCACTGAGCAGGAAAAAATATGTGCAAGTGAAATATCTGATAAGGCACTAATATGCAGAATACACAAAAACCCTTAAAACTCAATAAAAGGGAAGCCCATTATTATGGTGGCCAAAATTTTGTATAGACATTTCTTTAAAAAAAGAAAAAGCTATTTTAAAATGGCCAATAATCACATGAAAAGATGTTTAATATCATTAGTTATTAGGGAAATACAAATCAATACCTCAATGAGCTATCACTTCCCAGTCACTAGGATGGCTATAATTAAGACAGACAACATAACAAGTGTTAGGGAGGACGTGAAGGATTTGGATCCCTCATACACTGCCGGTGGGAATACAAAATGTTGCAGCCACTTTGGAAAACAGTTCAGCAGCATCTCAAAAATTTAAACATGGATTTACTATATGACCCAGCAATTCCACTCCTAGGTATATATACCCAAGAGAACTGAAAACACAACAGTTTGTACATGGATGTTCACAGCAGCATTATTCGTAGTAGCCAAGAAGTGGAAAGATTCTAAATGTCCACCAGCTGATGAATGGATAAATAAAATGTGATATATACATCCAAAATATTATTCAGCCATAGAAGAAGTGAAACACTGCTGTATGCTCTACCATGGATGAACCTTGAAAACATTATGCTAAGTGAAAGAAGCCAGACACAAAAGGCCACATATTATACCGTTCCACTTATTTGAAGTTTCCAAAAAGATAAATCCACAGAGACACAAAGTAGGTTAGTAGGTACTAAAGGTTGTAGGGATGGGTGAATGGACGTGGTGTGACCAAAATGTTCTAAAATTAGATTGTGGTGATGGTTGCACACTCTGTGTGAATATACTAAAAACCACTGACGTATACATTTTAAGTAGATGTGTCTTTTGGTATGTGAAGTATATAGCTCAGTTAAAAAAAAAAAAAAAACAGAAGACTTCTGCCACTCAGTAATGCCACAGCTAGGTACATATCCCACGGAGAAACTCTCAAAAGAAGACATGTACAAGAATGTTTATTCCTGCATCATTTGAGGAAAAAATAGAAACAGATTAAAGATCCATCAACAAGAGAATCAATAAATTGTAATTTTATATAGTGGAATACTCTATAGCAGTATATATGCACTGGAGGACATATATGAATGCATATTGAGTGAGAAGCTAGAAAAGCAAAGAATGCATCATCTAAAGATATGGAGTAGAAACCACAAAAGCAATATTATAAACTGCTTATAGATATATATAGAAGTCTAAAATAATCACCAAAATTAAAACTTCAAACTCAGGATACTTGTTACCTCTGCAGATGGCAGAAGAGGAATGGGATCAGATTAGTTACAGGGGTTTCAACTACATCTGTTAGGATTTTAACTTGTAATGGAGAAGGGAGGAATAGAAAGGAGGATGGATAAAGGAAGAGATGAAGATAAATCTGAAGCAAATAAGGAAAATTATTCTATGAATGAGCTGAATGGTAAATACATTATATAATATTAGTGTCTACGCTTTCTTATATATGTGAAATGTTTTACAGTAAAATGAAAGACATGCTAATCTTTATATGTACATACACATACACATGGATATGGATAAAGATAGAACCAAAACCTGACCAGCTTTGTCTTCAACTCATCAGTACTTCAAAGTATAGGGAACAAAGAAATCGGGGCTGAAAGTGGCTTACTAGTCCACTGACGTATCTTGCTAATTAATTTTCTGAGAGCTCTATAGAGACCTTTTTAAGATCATAGTTTTACTGTTTGAAAAATAAATTCATGATTATTCCCAAATTTGGAAACTATAATAAAATATAAATAATGCATATATGAAATTGTATATAATTATACCGCTGAGATAAAGCCACTGTTTATGTTTGTCTTTTTTTTTTTTTTTCAGTCTTTTCTCCATGCAGACATGTACCTTTTTATATAAAGTTAGGCTCGGGGCACCTGGCTGGCTATTAGTAGAGCTCATGACTTGATCTTGGGGTCATGGGTTCATATCCCACGTTGGGCAATAAAAATCTTTAAAGATAAAAATAAAATTAGGGTCATGTTCTCACATGTAAATTAGATTGTCATTTGCTGAAAACCTCCAATGGTTATCTAACACCCTCCTATAAAATCTAAACTTTCTACCTAACCTTGGCCCTGAGACCATGTATGATCTAGGCCTACATGCTTCTTCTCCCACTCTCCTGCCTATTCTACTTAAACCTCACTAGCCTTCTTGTGGTACTAAGCTTACTTCCAGCACAGGACCTTTGCACGAGCTCTTCTTTCTTCCTGGGATGCTCTCCTCTCATAGGATTGTTTGAATTACTGTTCATCAAATATTCATTCACCTACTATTTCTACTCTGGATGGGATGGGTTTCCCTTTCTCATTGAGATTAGGCTTGTCAGTGTGATTTGCTTAGGAATCTGCAATAGAATGTCAGTGAACATGACACAAATAATGGTTTATAATATGCTTATATGACAGGGTTTGCCCTCTTGTCTCTGTCATTGTCATGAGGACATGCTCCAGCCAACCCGCTTGTCCAAGGACGAGACTCACATGACACAGACCTGAGCAAAATTTTCAAGTTGGTGCCAAGCCCAGACAAGCTCAGACTGAATCAGCAAAACCCGGTCTACCTACCTCAGAAAGAATAAATTACGTGGAGAGAATTATTTTATCTTAAACCACTGAGTTTTTTTTTATTTTTTATTGTTATGTTAATCACCATACATTACATCATTAGTTTTGGGCGTAGTGTTCCATGAGTCATTGTTTGTGCATAACACCCAGTGCTCCATGCAGAATGTGCCCTCTTTAATACCCATCACCAGGCTAACCCATCCCCCCACCCCCCTCCCCTCTAGAACCCTCAGTTTGTTTTTCAGAGTCCATCATCTCTCATGGTTCATCTCCCCCTCCGACTTACTCCCCCTCATTCTTCCCCTCCTGCTAACTTTTTTCTTAACATATGTTGCATTATTTGTTTCAGAGGTACAGATCTGTGATTCAACAGTCTTGCACAATTCACAGCGCTCACCATAGCACATACCCTCCCCAATGTCTATCACCCAGCCACCCCATCCCTCCCACCCGACCCCCACTCCAGCAACCCTCAGTTTGTTTCCTGAGACTAAGAATTCCTCATATCAGTGAGGTCATATGACACGTCTTTCTCTGATTGACTTATTTCACTCAGCATAACACCACGTCATTGCAAATGGCAAGATCTCATTCCTTTTGATGGCTGCATAATATTCCACTGTGTATATATACCACATCTTCTTTATCCATTCATCTGTCGAGGGACATCTTGGCTCTTTCCACAGTTTGGCTATTGAAACCACTGAGTTTTGCAGTGATTTGCTACCCCGTATTATGGCAACTGTTCATGGATATATTCCATATCTTTGCATAGCTTAATCTTGCACTCCATTCAGATCTTGAAACATGTGCTCCCTGCTTTGAATCAATTTCTATCCCCTTAACTCTATTTTATATTTATCCATAATATTGATCATAATCATACATGTATCTGTTTGTCATCTTCCCCACAAGAATGGAATCTTATGAGAGCAGAGACTTTATATTGTTCACTGCAGTCTCTCCAATACCTCTAACAGGGCCTTGCACATTGTTATGGCTCAGTAAGTAATTGTTAAGTGAGAGAATATTGGGACCTCCTGCTTTTTTAACGTTTTTCCCAACTATTCCCATTTCCAGATCATTAGACACTTAGTTTACTTATTTTTGCTATTATAAATATCATTATGAAAATACTGTGGTACATAAATCCTTCTCTATGTCCCTGATTATTTTCTTAGAATAGCTAAATCAAAGGTCTTGAACAAATTTGAGATTCTAAATGTATTTGAACAAACTTCTCTCACTAAAGTTTGCACAGACCTGTAGAAACAAATTTTCACCAATCTTTTGCTCAAACTTAATTTTATATTTTTTTGATCAATAAGGAAATTGAAAATGGTGCACCACTGTTTTTTCATTTTTTTGTATTGATGAGGTTAAACATTTTTGTATGTATGACACACTGTTACTAATTCTTTAAAAAATGGTATTCACATCCTTTGCCCAGCTTATGTTAAATTCTTTTTCTAATCTTAAGAATTCTTTATAGTTTAAAGCTATTAAGCACTGTGGATTGTCTCAAACACTGCAAATATTTTATTCCAGCTATTCATTTTCCTTTAAATTTTAAACCACTAAAGCATAGTAAGTATAATATTGGCTTTCATAGTAGGGTAGAACTGAATTTGAACACAAACTCAGCCTCTTCCTAACAGTATGATCTTGATCAAAGCTTTATCATCAGGAAGCTTCAATGTCTCATCTGTAAAATGTGAAGAATAACACCTACTATGTAGATAGATGTGAAGATTAAGGTAGCTCATATATGTCTAGTCAGTTAAGGTTCTGGTTTCAAAAAAAACATTAACTCTGGGTAATTTAAATGAAACAATGTATTGGAAAGATACTGAGACAGCTCACCAGATTATGGAAGAGGTGCAAAAACCATGGACAAAAACCTTGAGCCCAGGGGTCAGTAGCAGGAGCCTTTCCATGGACTACCCAGCTGAGGTCCATCCATTATATGACCCAACTCCAGGTGGTTTGGTCCCTGGTCTCTACACATAATATATAAACTCCTAGTTGAGAGATTTGGCCTAATCCAGATCAAATGCCCCCCTTCTATAATCAGAAAGTGGGGTTTGATTACAGAACGGGTGGAAAGTATGTGAGGCACATAGCCCCTCCCAAATAATCAAGAAAGAGGGGAAGGGAAGGAAGGGAGAAAGAGAAAGGGAGAGAGGAGAGAAAGAAATGGAAGGAAAGGAAGAAGCAAGGGGTGGGGCAGGAGGGAGGCGAGCTACTCCTGTAAAGTGCTAAGCTCTGTATCTGCCCCTTTAGTAAATTCGCAAAAATAGTAGCCATTCGTATACTAGGCAACATTTTTCTCTGGATTTTATACTTACATAAAAAAAAGAGAGAGAGATTCCAGTGAAGTCAGATCTTGAATACGTTTTTCATGGCAAGTCACCTTTTGCTCTTATTGAACTCATTCTCAAGAGAGCCAGCCCTTGAATCAAGCTGAAAATCTTCAGCTTTCTAAGGGCTTAATGCTTAGTAGTAACCATAAAGAAGCAGCAGGCCTCTTTCGTAGACTCTGTTTCCCTAGGATAGACTGTTCATGTTTAATTGTGTTCTTGAATAGGACAGAATCCTGAATGGAACAAGTATTTGAAGACAACCTTTCAGAAGATGCAGTATTTCAGAGCCAAAGTAGAAATGCCAGAATATGAAGCTTTCAAATTTGTATAATACAACCAAGTTGGAAAATCCTCCAAAGATATTATCCTTGGACAGGACTTAACCTTTCCAAGACTTAATCCCCCATCCTTAAAATAGGTTTAATGGTATCTACCTCTCATGATTACTCTGAAGATTAAAACACGATGAAAATAAGATTTAAATTGTAAGTACCTTATAATAGAAATCCACTTTCCCCATCTCTTTTCCCTGTGAGTCAACTGAAGGCACAATGAAGACCTCCGTTGCCTGATTTTATGTACATATATAGGTATATAGCATATAATGAATGGAGTATAATAATAAAGGCCATAATTCAGTTATTTAAAAGGAGGCCTACAAACCATCCTGCCAGCATCCCAACATGATGTTATTCCTCACAGCAAGCCTGCAAGTTCCATCTTACAGATGAAAAAAGTAAAGCTCAGAAAAGTTTAAGCAAAGAGCATGTCAAAATTCAAACACAACTCTGACTCCAGAGCTCATGCTCTTTGCACTAAGCCACATTGCCTCCTAAGAAGAGAGGATGATCCATAAAGAGATTATTCTAGGACTAGACAACACCGTAGTCAATTGCTCGAGACTGTGATCTGTTCAGCCAGTGTTCTGAAAGGACAGGAAGCACCAACAAGTTGTTTATGTATCTAACCTCAGCCCCTGGCTTGGTGCACAGGTGACATTCCATATGGATGTGTGCAATAAATCCTGTCTGCAGTTTCATGGAGGGGAGATTCCAAATACCACAAAACAGTTCTAGAAAAAGGGTTTGAGGAAACCATCGAACTTTAGCTTGGTGAAATTCCTTCATCTTCCCTTCCCCATCCAAAATAAAAAAAAGAGGAAGAAAACGAAGAAAGAAGACCCACCAAGCCCTATAAATCTGTTACCAAGAGTTTGCATGGCTGGTATCCTTTGAGCTTTGATTTTTCGCTCTGAGGGGTCACAGTATTCGAAGTCAACCTTTCAAAGAATCTGGTATTTCAAAGACGAAACGGACACTCTAGGTTGCCAAGTTTTTAAAATACCGTAGACATCGAATTATTTGTATGATACAAACATGGCAGAAAATCATTCAAAGAGATTGATCTTAAAGTATATGCGATTTGGATAAAGTCATAGCCCTAAGAGGTAGTTCCGACAGTACTCTGAATTGGAGCTAAAGAAGTATATGGCATACGTATCTATTTTATTTTAGCATTTGGAGATGAATTTTTTTTCAACCACAATTAAGGAATAGAGTATCAGATTCTTATAGGGAACTCCAAGAGGGCTTCAAAATGCACATAGCAACTCCTCTCTCTCCAAAGCACGCCATCCAGCTAGATTCTGAATGAGAGTGCGCTCCAACAGGATTGGCATCAACCCCACCCATCCCTGGAGGAGTCTGGTTATTAAATTATTTTTCAAAGACTCGTCTTCCCCCCAGTCTTCGGAGGCTGTACAGCTGGGAGCCATTAGCTGTAATCAGTGGGCAGCCAGCAGAAAGAGGAAGCAGTGGGGGAATGCTCTGTCTTTCTGAAGCAGCCATCTGGGCAGAGTGAATTTGGTTTTAAACCCTAGGGGGTGGAGGAAGTTATTGGGATCTTGTTATATTTGGACTTGACTTCAGATCCTAAACAAAAGGTCTTTTTTCACCAGAGCTTTGCTTTCTGGAAACCGGAGTCAAGAGGGAGCAGTAGTAAGCTAGTGGCCCTCTCGCAGAACATTGTGGTCAATGCAGACAAAGTCTGAATACAAAAGCCAAACACTAGCTGGTCGGGAACCTATTTCTGGCTTAGAGTTTTGAAAGAAAGGAGGAACACATCCTACTGTGGGCAGTCTCTTTTTGTCTTTCCTGTCCAGGTTCGCAAAGAGAAACACACCTCTTCCAACTCCCCGCAACCCCCGCGCCCCGCCAAAAAAAAGAGAATTATGCTTGTCTTTTAAGTTGTCCATACATATGACAAGATGTCACTTTTGATTTGTTTCAAAATAGAAATACCATATTTTTCATTTGATCCTCGCTCTCTTCTCTGAGGATGTTGGCAATATGTGTATTAAATGAAGAGCAAAAACGCACTTTGAGGCCAGAAGCCTGGGTTAGATTCTGGTTCCACTACTTACCGCCTGTGTGGCCTCCGCAAGCTAGGTCAACTCTGGACCTCTTCTCCCTCATTTGTAAAATAAGGGTAAAAAACAGATGTATCCTAAGGTTGCTAGAATTAGTGATGCTGTGCACCAAATACCCAGCATACTCCCCAGAACACAGGAAGCATCCAACAATTGACGACTTATTCCTATTTACATTATTTACAACCAAACTCTTAGTAAAGGTGGTAAAATTCACCAAATGATTTCACAGGATTTTGAGAGGGGAACTTACAGAGTGAGTTAAATATGGCTTATCCCTCCAAATCAGAAGCCCCTGACTTGGGGACCTATGGACCCAAACATCACTTGTAGATGTATTTTGGCCTCCTAGGGTTTTCTTTTTTAAGAGTTTATTTGTTCATTTTAGAGAGAGAGAGAGCGCACATGAGCAGGAGGGGCAGAGGGAGAGGGAGAGAGAATCTCAAGCAGATCCTGCGCTCAATCCCGTGACCATGGGATCACAACCCAAGCCGAAAGCAAGAGTCAGACGCTCAACCAAATGCACCACCCAGGTGCCTCTAGGGTTTTCTTTCTTTTTTTTTTTTTTAATTTTCTTGAGCATCTTAAAATGCAGATTTCACACTAAAATATATTATTTCCAGCTTTCCTTGGAAAAGTGAAAGTTTAGCCACCCCAGGCCAGCATTCCTGAATGGCACAAAGGCCTAGGACTGACTGGGTGCTGTCTCCCTCAGATGTGCTCTTCTGCCACAGTCTCCTCCCTCCCCACTGTGGGATCCGGACCCTGCTACCCTGACTTACCTTTACAGGCATTTGAATCTGGGACACCTTTTCCAGCCCCTCTGCGCCTAAGTGCAGACGGTTGAAAGAGAAACATGAAGGTGCTTCCTGAAGAATGCTGAGTTCGTACTTGTAGGGACGTACTTGTAGGATGTCATGAAGGGAAAAGAAAATCATCTTGAGTCAGAGGATTAGGAGGACATGTGGCACCAGACCCAGGGAGTCCCCCAGGCACCTGGAGACTTGTCATTTAATTTCAACAAGGCTCAAGTTCCTGACACATAAAAGGCAGCTAATATTTACTCTGACATTTCACAAGGTGGATACAAGGATCAACTAATGTAATGTATGTGAACAAACTGCACAATGCTTTGTAGAAATGAAAGGTAGATTATCAAAGAGAATGGACACAATATTCAGAGGAAGAAAGTAATTTACTAGACCATTTCTAACAGACCTTTCTGGAAAAATCACACAACTAAAAGAGATCTTTAAAATAACTTAATCTAGGGGCACCTGGGTGGCTCAGTCAGTTAAGTGTCCGACTCTTGGTTTTGGCTCAGGTCATGCTCTCATGGTTGTGAGACTGAGCCCTGTGTCGGGATCTACGCTGAGCATGAAGCCTGTTTGAGAGTCTCTCTCTCCTCTCCCTCTGCACTCCCCCACCCTCCCCTGCTTGCACACACACTCTTTCTTCCTCTCTCTAAAAAAATAAATAACTTAATCTAGCCCTCAATACTACAAATGAGCAATCTGAAACACAAGCAGCAGCTCTCAGGAAGCTTATAATTTTTTTTAAAAGTTTACGATATAGTGAAAAAGAAATATTTGGAAAAGGTGTTCACTGAAGAGATGTCTAGAACCAGATGAGCCTCTATTAAGTCCAGGGGTAGAAATGCTCACTGGGAGCAAATGTTTTTTAAATAACAAACAGTTTCTGCCTTGGATTTCAAACTCTAAGGGTAATGGGCATTTCCTCACTCTGGAGAAAAGGATGGAACAGGACACATGTTAAAAAAAACAGGCACAGAAAATCTCTCTCCCCTTGAGTGATGGAACTCCCCTGAGTTCCATGGATGGGACAAGACAATTTGCAGAAAAGAACTATGTGTCCTTCTAAAGAGGGAAAACTCAATCCAAACTCGAAGATTCATAGTTAGGACATCTGTCAGGAAGGACCAGACCAGAATGACCCTACCCCAGGGTCCACTGGCAAGAAAGGCAAGTCTCTAAAGGAACTCACCAAGAAATAAGCGGTCGAAGGTCAAACCAAGGATCTAAGAGTCTGGTAAGTATGAGCGGAGGCTGGAAACCCTTTCGTGCCATTTTGGATCTTTCTAAAACCAGACACCAAGACAGGATTAGATATGCAAGAAATTTATTGTGTGAAACGGTCCTCAAGAGTAGAGGGGAGACGGGGCGCCTGGGTGGCTCCGTCGCTAAGCATCCGCCTTCGGCTCAGGTCGTGGTCCCAGGGTCCTGGGATCGAGCCCCGCGTCGGGCTCCCTGCTCGACGGGAAGCCTGCTTCTCCCTCTGCCTCTCTCTCTCTCTCTCTCTTTCATAAATAAAAATCTTTTTAAAAAAAATCCATCTCTTGGGCGCCTGGGTGGCTCAGTCAGTGAAGCGTCCGCCTTCGGCTCAGGTCATGATCCCGGGGTCCTGGGATCGAGCCCCGCCTCGGGCTCCCTGCTCGGCGGAAAGCGGGCTTCTCCCTCTCCCACTCCCCCTGCTGGTGTTCCTGCTCTGTCAAATAAAATCTTAAAAAAAAAAAAAAAAAAAAGAGTAGAGGGGAGGAACAAGAGGTGAGGAGAGAGTGCAGACGAGGATGCAGCACTCACACTAGCAAAGGGAAGGAGAGAAGCAAGCAGGCGTTAAGTCCTGAGGACTTGGGAGAAAATCTGGAAGCGTGAGTTGGGCCTGGGTCAGGAGCTTTATCCAGAAGGACGTGGGAAGTATCAAGGCTTTGAAGGAGGGGTGATGCCATTAAAACCATTGGGAAGAGCACTGTGACCAGAGCCCCATGTCTGGTGGTTCGAAGGCAGAGAAATAGACCTGCGGGTTATGGAATTAGCTTAGGCAAGCTAACAAAAGGACGGAAATGATTATAATACTAAATATGGAAGAGTTGAGTGTTAGGGAAATAGAGAATAAGCAAATTCCCATCACAGAGACGGTTTCCAGAAAGAGGGACTCCAGAGACAGGATGGAAATACAGATAAGAAACCAGTGTAGGCAGCTTTTATCTTAAGGATTCTATATTCGGACTAATCCTGCAGCAAATGAGGTTAAGAAATGTTTATGTTAGAAGATTTGCATGTAGAGCACTGTTTTCCTCTTCTCGGTTTCAGGGCACCCAGACAGAAGAAATTAAGTGTAATTAAATATAAAAAGTATCAATTAGCACTGATTTGCCCATCCTCCGAGAGAAATGGCCAGTTGGGACTGAGTGATCTAATCCTCAATCAAGCCTCCGAAGGAGTCAGAAAGCAGACATCCATCTAATCCCAATGGGAAGATATCACAGGAAAGTCAAGGGTCCCTGATAAGCAAACAGGATTCCCCCCCCCCACCACCAACCCAGGTCATTATGATGGTTAGAATAATAACATTTGATGTCCCGTTAAATTATGCTCACAAATCTGACAGCCTGGGGTGAAGTCTTGAATGATGTTTCACTCTTACCTATCACTGAATATTCAAAATCTTTCCATATCCGAAAAGAATAAGCCTGATAATCTGACAGAATAAACACATTTAGCATCAAGTCCCACTTTTGTTAGTTTTTACCAAGTAGATTGCAACAGTCACTTCCCCATTCTCAAGGTGACTTCACATCGCAGTGCTGAACGGCATGTTCCTAGCTTGCAACGTTCTGTTCCCTCTGTGGTCACCTATACTAATTCCCCTCCCCACCCCCAATAGCTTTGTGATTCTGCTGGCCCATTTCTCGGCTCTCCTTGTTCAAGGAGAATCACATTTGTGCACCACCAGTCAGTGGTTTTAGGGCCTTTTCTGGTCGACGTAGTTTTCCTCCATTTTCCCCCGTCTTTTAGCATCCACCTTACCGCCCACCCCCATACAACAACATATACTCATCCTTTGGGGGATGTTCTGAATATAGGACAAATGCTTTACCAAAGAGTTATTATATTGAGTTTAACAACATACAATAATTAAGGCAGCTGTTTACATAGTAATGCGGCATACCCAAACCTTTCCCACTCAGCCCCAAATCCTGAGCACATCTGATTTTACTCAGATGCCCAGCTACCTCCAGTCTGAATGACCCCCGCCCCCCATGCTTCTGGGATAAGTCCTGCTTTAGTAGATAAAACAAAGGTTCCAGGCCACACACAGCAGGAGATCTAGAGCGTCCCTCAGATCTAGATCTGGCCCTGCCTCCCGGGAGTCAGTCCACTCCACAGCCTACCATCCCTGCTCCTCCATTCCCAGTATCTGTGACAGGTAGGACCCCCCCCCAGTTATAGTCCCCCTCAACACACATCGGACACCGTAGTTTTCCCACATTTCCTGAAACGTCTCTAACAAGAGCATGTGTGTAGATTTCTGCTGACAGCTGGAGTGCAATGTACAACAGCCCAGAGCAGGAAAGGGCTTCCTTCTAGTATCAAAGGTAGACATGTATTGGCCATTCTTGACTAAAGTAAATTTTTCAGGAGCCATATTCCACCTCAGGCCACACCCAGCTTCCCTCCACATTCTTGGGAGCCCCTGCTGACACCACCCACCTCGCTTCATTCCCTCCCCATTCACAGACCCTAGCCCCCTCGGTTTTACTCTACTACGCAGAACAAGAAAGTACTGTCTTTGTCCCCCCTGACTCCTCCTCAATGTGCCCAGGAAGTCTTGTTTTTCTCAACCAAAGGGTTTATCATCAGGGCTTTTTCAAAGGCAATGGAATTATTCCCATGGGAATAACGTGTCATTTCCTTAGAAGATAAAAATAGTACAACTTTTTCATTTCTTAGTAATTCTTCTGTTCGCTTTGTAATGGCAAAACATGTATAAAGTCTTGTACTTAGGGCACAGGTCCCCAAAACTCACATTGTGATGTCCCGGGGATGCTCTCTATAGGCCTGAGGGGTGCGGGACCCAGCCGTAGTCAAGGGCCATGCTAGCTGTGGGCTGACTCCACTCTGAAATCCATCCACAAGACCACCAACACCAGTGATCTCTCCAAGGCAGAGGAAATTTACTTTATTCCTTTGCCAAGCCATCTTTCATTGCTAACCCCGCTGCCCCCCGCCCCAGTGATACCCTGTTCAAACCCTCAGCCAGGCAGAACATCCTCCTTGTCCTCCTGTGGTGGCCACACCGTCCAAGCAACCCACAGACACCACTCCTCTAATTCTGCCACAGCACCTGGCTGTGAGCTTGCTGGTTGCACCAGTGTGACCTCCATGTGCCACACGAAAGCTCTTGAGAGCTCCACTTTCCAGAGGACTCTCCGGGCTGACTCCTGCCATGTGAACTTAGCAGCTCTCATCTTCTTCTAACTTTACCTACTTCTTTGTCAGTTTCCATCTCTCCTCACCTGCAGCCCTGTATTCATTTCCTGAGGCTGCCATAACGCAGAACCACAAACATGGTGGCTTAAAACAACAGGTGTTTATTCCCTCACAGTTCTGGAAGCCAGAGGTCTGAAAGCAAGAGGTCAGCAGGGCTGCACTCGAGACAAAGACTCCAGGGAAGAGGCTCTCCTTGCCTCTTCCAACTTCTGATCCCTCCAGGAGTTCCTTGGCTTGTGGTCTTCTGAGTCTCAAATCTCCCTCTGCCTTTTCTAAGGATGCTTATCATCGGATTTAGTGCCCTCCCAGATAACCTAAGGTGATCTCATCTTGAGATGCTTAACTTAATACACCTGCAAACACTATTTGCAGGTAAGGTCACATTTGCAGGTTCCAAGCAGATGCAGGAGTGGGAGAGGAACAGGGGAGACCATTCACCCCACTATAAGCCCTGCACTTCTAGGAATCCTGGCCTGACCCTTGGCTGTGAAGAACATCCTTCCCACAGCCTCCACAGATTCCCCCCTGGGTTCAGGAAGACTCACTGAGTTGGCCCACTGTGCACTACATGACCATAAGGAAACTTCATTTCCTTCCCCCTGGGGCAGGTAGATGCTCCCTCTCCGCCACAAATTGCTAGTAGAGATCTAATTTCACAGGCTAGGACTCTACCGCCATATAAGGGAGGGAAAGTCATCAATCTCACGGGACTTTTCCATCTCCCTCAGCAGGATGAAAATCTTAACCTTCTCCTCTCGCACCTCCCCTGGAATTTGTACATTATACCTCACAACAGCATTTTCCAAACCATGATCTACAGAACTGGGGACATTGCTGGCTGTTCCACAGGTAGATGTCCTGAGACCATGATCACACATGCAAGCTTATTAGCGCTCTGACAAGCCTACAGTACATAGGCTAGAACACTTCTACACTTTAGTTTAAAAAAAAAAAAAAACAAAGAAACCTTGGTTAAACTCATTTAAACTAGTATTTCCCAAACTCGCTTGACCTTAAAGGCTTTTTTTTTTTTTTTAACATAGTGTCTTAAGATTTCATGGAATACTAATGTCCTATAGAACACAACTGGGAAAGGTTTTCTGAAAACATTGGAAGTGTCATAAAATTAATAATGCGCAAGTTATTTTCTTCCCGTTCCCGACATTAGAATACATAGCTGTATTTTAAGTCCTCTCCGTATTACGTATCTAAAATTAAAGCCTTAATCTGGCCAGTTTTGATTTTTCTACTTAGAGCTGAGTACCCTGAATTAGCTGGCATCTGTCAAGGATGAAGGCACCAAACCGACACAGAATAACCCTCAAGATATTTTTGAAGCCAGTGACCCATCTTCATCTTTTCCCAGCCTACTCCCACTCCTGGAAGCTTGTGCGAAACAAGCATGGACTCGCTGTCCTCGGAGTAAGAGCGAAGCCATGAACTGTGATGATCCCATGTGCACTATTGCAACTGATATGTGGGAAGACGAAACCCTAGTTATCTTTCCTTTTACAGACACAGGATAAGATTTCAGTGATTATTTAGGTTTTTGGTATAAAGAAAAAACATTACAAATTACATAAGACAATTTTCCAAGTTTTCCATGAGTCATTTCAGATTATAAAGCTTGATAACTTTAAGCGCAGATACCACACATTGTTCAAAAAAAAAAAAAAAAAAGGCACTTTCTATGTGCTAATGAGACCAGTCATAGGTTTGCCCTCTATTTCCCCAGGAGGCAGCCCAGGGTGGTGGAATGAACACTAACCCGGGAGTCAGAAGACCCAGGTTTCAGTTCCACTTGGATGACTGAAGACAATTCTTTCTGAACTTGGAGTTTCTTTCTGGAGTTTCCAAATACACAAAAAGGATGTACCCATACAGTGAATCCTCGTTAACTCAGGGATTCCATATTTGCGAACTCACCTACTTGCTAGTATTTCTAACCCCTGAATCACTATCCATGGTGCCTTCACAGTCCTTCATGCCCATGGACAGATTGGCAAACAATCCTAACGTGCGTGTTACCTGCTGCTGGTCAACAAGGACACTCTGCCTTTTGGTTTCGGCCCTCATATTGTGAACAAGGGTCCTTTTCCAGGTCTGCTTATTGCCACATTTCCCGCATTGTTTGTACTTTTTGTTGATGATTTCACTGTTTAAAATGGCCCCCGACACGTACACCCCAGTGTTTATAGCAGCAAAGTCCACAATAGCCAAACTATGGAAAGAGCCTAGATGTCCATCAACAGATGAATGGATAAAGATGTGGTATATATATACACAATGGAATATTACTCAGCCATCAAAAAAAATGAAATCTTGCCATTTGCAACAACATGGATGGAACTAGAGGGTATTATGCTAAGTGAAATAAGTCAATCAGAGAAAGACAATTATCATATAATCTCACTGGTATGAGGAATTTGAGAAAGAAGGCAGAGGATCATAGGGGAAGGGAGGGAAAAATGAAACAAGACAAAACCAGAGAGGGAGACAAACCATAAGAGACTCTTAATCTCAGGAAACAAACTGAGGGTTGCTGGAGTGGATGGTGGGTGGGAGGGATGGGGTGGCTGGGTGATGGACACTGGGGAGGGTATGTGCTCTGGTGAGCGCTGTGAATTGTGTAAGACTGATGAATCACAGACCTGTACCCCGGAAACAAATAATACATGATATGTTAATAAAATAAAATTTATGTGTAATTCCACCAATGGGGGAAAAAAAAAGATCACTGCAATCCAGACTTTTTCAAGTAGCAGTGACAGTGAGCATAATCAAAATACCTAAGTAATTTTGTATGCTTTGTGCCTAAAATATAATTTTTTTCTAAAAAAAATAAAATAAAATAAAAGGCCCAAGTGTAGTGCTGACCTTCTGTCTAGTGCTCTAGTGCAAGCAGGCCGGGATAGGTCTTAAATATGTGTTGGATAAGCTTCACTCAGGAATGAGCTGTAGTGATTTTGGCCATGAGTTCAATGTTAATGAGTCCACAATCTATATTAAATAAGGTGTCTTTAAACAAACACACATAAAATAAGGTTATGTATTGATCAGTTGATGGAAATTTTGTGAGCAGATCCTCCTGGGGACTTAACCCTGTATTTGCCTTAGTGGCAATAGTGGCATTCACTAACTCAATGTTCACAATGACTTTATAGACTATAACTACCGTGAATAAGGAGAATCAACTTTATATCCCCAGCCTCATAAAGTAGCTATGATTCTTAAATGAGAAAACATATTTATTCAGCAATATTTAACAATTATAGTTGACCCTCAAACAAGGCAGGGGTTAGGGGCACCGGCCCCTCCTCCCCCCCAAAGATCCACGTATAACTTTATTAATAGCCTGCTGTTGACCAGAAGGCTTCCTAAGAAGAGTCAATTAACACATATTTTGTATGTCCTGTATTATATACCGTATTCTTACAATAAAGCTAGAGAAAAGAAAATGTTAAGAAAATCATAAAAGAGAAAAATACCTATTTATTGAAAAACATCCACATATAAAGTGGACCCCACACCCCAGGCTCTGTACAGACACTGGACAAATTTCTGACATCCTCTAGACCCGGCCCCTTGTCCTGCAGAGGACAGAGACAGGGGAGCACTTGGAAAATATTACAACTTTAAACAGTAAGTTATTATGTTAACTTTTGTGTTAATATTAACAAGTTTTCCTAATATTAAAGCTATTTAAAAAGCCTTCACCTTCAAAATGCAGGCTTTGTTCTAACAAATAAACAAAAAGCTGAATCAGACCAATAAATATAGAGAATAAATGGATAGTTTCAGGGCAAAGGGATGGGCAAAATGGATGAGGGGGAGTGGGAGGTGCAAACTTCCACTTATGGAATGAATAAGTCATGGGGATGAAAGGTAGGGCATAGGGAACATGGTCAAGGGTACTGTAATAGCATTGTGTGGGGACACTTGTGGTGAGCATAGCATAAATAGAGTTGTCCCCTCGCTAGGTTATACACCTGAAACTAATGTAACATTGAGTGTCAGCTATACTCAAAAGAGGTTTTTTTGGTTTTTTTTTTTTTTTAACATAGGCTTTGTTCTTATGGAACCAGAAAGATTTGGAAAGTTAATGTTTTTGCCAAATCCCCTAATTTAAGCCATAAAAACGAAGAAAGAAAACGTACCAAAAAAAATTTTTCAGGAAAACTTCAGTATTAGATTTAGGTTCATAAAAAAGTTCATTATTACCAGGACACCTGGGTGGCTCAGTCAGTTGGGCATCTGCCTTTGGCTCGGGTCATGATCCCAGGGTCCTGGGATGGAGTCCTGCGTCAGGCTCCTTGCTCAGCAGGGCGCCTGCTTCTCCCTCTGCCTGCCACACACTCTCTCTCCTTCTCTCTCTCTCTCTCTGACAAATAAAATCTTAAAAAAGTTCATATTACAATAATTATGAAGCACAAAACCTACAGAGCATTTTATAAAGAGAAGATCAAACTTCCCAAGGTCTTTAAAAAACTGAACTTGCATCAGGGACAAAAGAGATGAATGACAAATATTGGATCACCAAAGGATCACTCTGTCCTCGGTGCACTAGAGGCTAACCAAATGCATAAAGACAATGCTGATCTGAGAGTTTTAAGTAAAATCACAAAAGTTCGGAAGTAAACCTAAGACGTTCACCTGGAAGGAATGCCCTTCTCCACACCACTCAAACCACAACCACAGCCAAGACATAGCAGCAACCAAAACAAGCCAAAAGACGTAGGGCAAATGCCAGTAAGAACATATTTTAGTGGCTGCTCCATTGTTTGGGGCCGGTTTTCTCAATGAGCCCATGAGTCCTGTTACGGAGAGCGTGGTAAAATGTCCCAGGTGTTGCAATCCCACCCTGAACGGTTATGCACCTTCTCCCAAACCATCTTCCCCAACTCCACTATCAGTTGATTGAAAGGACTTGGGTTTTGAAAACTCTAACGTGCCTCGCTCCCCTGGGTGGGTAGGCTGCTATGTAACAAAGAACATGCCAGTTCATCTTCCCCTAGCACTAGGCGCAGCTGGAAGGAGAGAAAAGGAAACCCATTTTAAAACATTTTAAAGCTACTCTCTATTCCAGACTATGAGACTGCTCTGTTTAGGATCTAAAATATGCTTACTTTAACCCATCTTTGTTGACACAGCCACAAACTTCAGCAAATACTGGAACCAGACTCAACTAGATTTCTTGTAAACTTTCGTATGTGAGCAAAATCCCCCTCTGATTTTGCCTAATGTTCATCTGCTATAATTTTTTTTTACCAAGTTCTAAAAAGGAAATCTGGCATATTCTCTATCCTGTATTTTACAGTAAACACACACACACAAAGCCAACTGGACAAGACATCCATTAAGCTATAGTAAGTTTTGTCTCTTCATTCTCTCAAAAGCTCTTTTCTGATAGTCACTCGTCTTTATGTTTTAGAAAGTTCTTCTAATCCATGGTACTTTCTCTGACTCCCAAAGTAATGAGCATTGGGTGGGTGGTTGGGGGGGGGACAGAAGCCAAAGCTTCAGGTAGCAAGGTAGGGGTTTGGTTGGCCCAAGGGGGGGGGGGGTGCCACATCTTTCTCAAAGAGCCCAAGGTGTGTTCACAATTGGCTGACTCTCCACTTGGAGAAATGTGCTGTTTTGTGTACAAAGCCAAAGGCTCCTGTCCTCAGACCATCTCTCTGACCTGGTATCATGCAGAAAGCCAGGGTTCAGAGCTCCTGAACCCCTTTTCCCTCATGCAACAACCGGCTATGTAACCTCAGGCTGATCTCTGGTCACTTCTAAGCTTCAGGGTCTTTGTCCAGAAAATCTGAGTAATACCTTCTCTGCCTGAAAGCTTAGAAGTAGACCCTTCCCATTTTAGATCCAAGCTCCCTGAGCATGTAACAGGTCCTAAAAAGGCTGTTCCCAATGTGAACATCCCTGACCCTTCTTTCCTCTCCCCTCCACCCATCTCCCCACCCCCATGGCTGGCAGCCCCATCTTCAGCGGGCTGGAGACTCCCTGACCCCCAAATGCTCCCCACACTTACTCGTCCCCATGTCTCTGTTCCAGCTTCCCTGTCTTTCTAGATTAACCTCCCTCCACCTAGAATATTCAGACCCAGTTCTCAAGGTACCTACTCCTTTCAGCCTTCCCTGGTTTCCTCCAGAAACAAATTCTTTCTCCCTCCTGTCCATTCAGTTCCTTATGGAACTTAATACATTCATGATGGTGTTAGATTTATATACAGCCTCATCTTATTAGACATTGGCAGAAACCTCAGTTTACCCATATTTCTAGCTCTCCACTCCAAGTCTCCAAGTCTTGATTTTTCAAGAGTAGTTCATTAAATAGTAGATTAATAAATAAAGCTTAGTGATTTACTTCCCTACGCCAGTCTCCCTTCATTTATGAGGGGGCATAGAAGGTGGCGATACATTTGCTAACTAGCTTGAGACCACTTAAAGAAAAAGGAAAGCAAATATTCACTTTGAATTTAACAGTGTTACATGATAAGTTAATCTTGTGGTCTCTTCCAGCCCGTTGATTCCAGTTATGAAAGGTTTTGGGAAAAGCAATGCATGTGTGTCTTACAGCTGGCCTCCTACGTTCAACCCCTAGGGGCCCAGTTCTTTGGAATGTCCCCTAAGCCCAGCTTCACAGCATGGTACAAGGTGCTTTCCACCTGTAACAGCTGAGACAAGCCTCTTTTTGTACCTGCAATCCAAACTCTCTCTCATATCCGCAACTACAAGTATTGGTAGAAAGGGAAAGGACCTCAAATACGTGATGAAATGTCTACCTTGAAGTCAGATGGGGGGATTCATACAATTTAACGTGCCTCTTTCATAAGCGGATACATTCCTTCCCAGTAAGGAACAAAGATTGCCAAGGGTAGCTTTTCCTTTCTTAGAAACCAAACACTTTTCATCTCAAAAAGTCACACAGGACTTTAAGTCCTACAGATCAGTTTCCCTGCACACAGGTAGTGAAATACCCAAGCAATACGGGCTTCAGGAAGGAGTGGGGTCAGAAGACCTGTGTCTGAAGCCTTGAGCACACAGCTCACATTCACATTCCTTCTCTAGTGCTTCCTGCAAAAGGCATGGCCCCCAATGCCCTCTCTGCTCTGGTCCCAGTTATACCCACCCTCACCCCCCACATCGCTGGGCACCTGCCACAGGCAGGAGCTCACCACTGCCTGGACATATTGGGCATCTCCTCCATGCCTTTGCTCAGGGCTGATGCTCTCCTTCCTCTCCTCTGCCAGACGGAGACCTTTGAGGCTCTGCTTGCTGGGGCATTTGTCCCCTCATCTGTGCTCACATATGACTTTATTTAGTACTCGGCTGTCATGTGTGATTAGGTGGGTTATCTCTGTGGTTCCCACCACCTTAAAAGATGATGGCTTTACCCATCTTTTATCTCCAGAAATTGGCATGGTGCCTGACACCTAATCGTGTCGACTCATACCTGTCCTTCCACTTCCATGGTACAGAAGGGTCACCGTGAATGTCTCTGCAGCCCCAGACTCAGAATCTCATCTAGTGGGGCCATGTAGGCAGCTCTCCCCACAGTACACGAGCAGAAGTGATGTTTGCCCATTTCAGACCAAACGGGTGAGGAAATGGCTATGCCCCCCTTCACCCGCTGTCTCCTTTCCCACCAGCTGGAAGCAGAAGATTCCAAAGCAGACAGGGTCACAAAATGGAAGGACCCAGACTCCTAGAGTCACAGCATGGAGGAAAGCCTCCCACCAATTAGGAATACCGTCATTAGATTGTTACATGAGCAAGAAATAGGCTTGTATTGCATTAAACCGTTGAAATGTGGGGCTTTGTTACAGTAGCTTTACTTTAATATTAATTCCCAAAAAATGCATTATTTTATTGACTTAGAGAATTCTGGGTAACAATGCTTCGTCCCTCTAAGGTCTAAACCATAAGGGAGAAGGAACGAAAGGGGGAGGCAGAAGAGAGAAGGAAGGAGGGCGGGATGAAGGAAAAAGCAAATGCATGCAAGAACAATTGTAGCCAAACCACCACCTCAAACATAAGGAGTCCATATCCCCATCATGGATGGAGTACAAGTCACTCGTTCATGTTGATGCAGTATCCACAGTGCCTAAGCATTCCCTGAGACACAGTGGACTTTCAATAAATATGTGAATTAACTAGTAAATACAACGATGCATGTCTTTGCTTCCTTATAAAATGACCCCAAGAAACCACATCTCCCTCAGCCTACAGATCATGGGTATTTAATCAGGTATGAAATAATTTCTCGCCTCCAAAGGTTTAAAAAACAACACATAAGACGAGAATATGCATCTCAATGCCTATGATGTGCGGTGTGCGCCTTAGAACTCACGTTCCCTGGGGGCTTTCTTCTAAAATAACAGCATATTGCTTGTTATTAAAGAGCTGATACTTCGTAGCTGGCTCTGAAGTAGATAAAAGGCGGCATTTTTCTCCCTTCCTTATCGTAATCTCCAAAACAAGTTACTTATTATAAGAATTTTTAGAAAAACCTTCAGAAGATATTTTTGGGGCGGGAGATCAGGAGGAAGGAGAGATTTCTAAACAGAAAAGAATAATCCAACCTTAATATCAAGTGGGAGAGAAGAGACCACATGTGGTGATGAGACCAATTTAATCTACATCCTCCGGTCCAATGGTCCAATTATTGCAGTGTGTGTGTGTGTGTGTGTGTGTGTGTGTGTGTGTGTGTGTATAATGCTAAATTTTGCCCAGTCCTGCTAATCAGACAGCAACTCACTGTGTCTGTTTATCTCTAAACCATTACCCAGTGGTACAGTAAATCTGCATTTCCAGAGATGGTCTAAAATAGAAACCCATGCTAGCTAAATTTGTTTTGGGACATATCAGGCAACAGCTAGAAATTTTTAAATGACCAACTTATATTCCACCGAGGCACTGAATGAATTGATTAGGGAAAAGCTAAAAATTGAATAGTATTTTCTGGAGTAGGCTAAGGTTAGTGCCGCCAGTGAAAATATGTAACTAGCAAGAGAATGGCTATCCAACAGAGCTGATTTTCAAATAGAAATGTGGAAAAAAAATACAATTCAATTGAAAAGGGAAAGGTCTTATTTTCCCATCGAGATGCCCCTTTCCAACTCGGTCAATGATATAATTAAGTCCTCAGGAATACACGCAAACTCCCAGCTCTAAAATTATGATCAGAGAGAACAAACCTTCTCACCAGCCAGAGGTTATTTCTCAGTTACGACACCCTTTGATCAGAAGATGCACACAGATATGCGGAGAAGGGTTGACACCCCATGGACCAATACCGTGTGATTGATTGGTTTCTAATATGGAGTGCGTGGTGCTGTCTCGAGGACTCTCTTGAGAGACAAGCCCAGCTATTGTTTGGCCGCTCTCCTGTTAGCAAGTGCCCTGCGGTAACCCTCGTGCTCTGAAATACTCATATTGGTTATTTCAAAGTTGGGTGCAGAATTGTGCTTTCCCGTGTCTGTCACTAATGACTTGCAGCTGTTGCTAATCTGTGCCTCTGATTTCCTTTGATTACTATGTGTATTGATGCCTGTGGTAAATAGGCATCTGCCAGGTGCCAGCACAATCAGGGGAAAAATATAAAAAGTTCCCTGTTTCAAATTCAATGTGACATTGTGCAAGTTGAGAGGCAGCCATTTAACTATTCAGAGGAACCCGCTTCCTGGGGCACCTCCGGCCTCCTGGCCAGGGACATTCCTCCCATTCTCCCTCTCCCCCCATGAGGCTGACTTTCTTTAGTATTGTTTTCAGCCAGAAGACGACGGTTTCCGTACCACACGACATCAGCAGAGCAGAATATCTCAGTTGGGTGGTTAGGACCCAAGTTTCCAGAGAGCGAGTGGCTCACTCGGCCACTTTAAGTTTTAAAGAACCTCACCTGCCCCAACAAGTTCCTAGAAGTTTCTCCACAATGGCTGTCCCGTGTTCCCCTCCGCCTCGAGGAACACCTCTTACTCAGGAAGAGGTCTGGACAGTATCGCCATCTCCTTCAGGAAAACCAGAGAAAACAGAGCAAGATGGAGGCTCTCCCAGGAAAGACGCAACAGTGATCATGATCGATAACCACCACCTGCAGGTCCAGTGGGAAGGAGCTTCTCTCAAGTGGTTTTTCTTGGCGTGTTTTTGTTTGGTTGGGTTTTTTGGTTCTTCGGAAAGCTATAAGAGAAGCAGAGCTCATCGACTTCTTACCCTCACACAGCAGATCTTAGAGAATATGGAAGAGAGAAAGGAGCTTCCGGTGTCCCCAGCTTGGGGTTTTTCCCTCACGGCTTCCTCGACCCACCTTTACTGCAGCAGTAAGAGAGATGTCCTCTTACAGGGCGGCTCTTCCTGCACCTCGAGAGTTACTCTGCTTTTCACTGTCCTCTCCCCCTTCACCTGTATATCATGAAAATATTAGCCATGCCTTGACAGGTTCACACCTTCAGTTGTCGATGCCCATCTGTTATTTATCATCACTAGGGAACAGAGTGAGAGTCGGGTCTACTTTGGAGTTAGTTGTCAAGCTGCAAAGTGAAGCACCCCAAAGAAGGAAGGGTAACCAACTGAATCCTAGGATACTGGGATAAAAGTCCACAAGATCCCAAGATACGTTGACATTAAATAGGTCATTCAAAACTTATAAAGATCTAACAAGAAAATAAGCATCTGATGGATCTTCTTTAATCCCTACTTGGGTAATTTTAAAACCCAGACTGTGGCTGGGAGATGGATTTAAAAGCAGATCTCATGAATGTTTGTTCCTGTTTGATAGAAGACCAAAGTGAGCACTCTCAACACTTACTCCTAAAAAGGCTTAAAAAAAAAAAATCAGACAGTATACCCCAACAGTACAGAAAAGCGGTTAGAACATAAATGAAAGAGGACCTCATATCAAGTCAGAATAGTTATAAATGCCTCTTCGCCCAGTGATTAATAATCACCATCACCTGGGCACTAAAGGATTCAGAAACCTCTGAATCAAGCAAAGTACAAGATTAATAAGAGGATATGGGGTGCCTGGGTGGCTCAGTCGTTAAGCGTCTGCCTTCAGCTCAGGTCATGATCTCAGGGTCCTGGGATCGAGCCCCACATCGGGCTCCCCGCTCAGCGGGAAGCCTGCTTCTCCCTCTCCCACTCCCCTGCTTGTGTTCCCTCTCTTGCTGTGTCTGTCTCTGTCAAATAAATAAAATAAAAAAGATTAATAAGAGGATATAGAATAATAAATTAGCAAAAATGTGGGGCAACATTCTTGGAAAGAGATACCATTTCCTGGGTATTCCAACCATAAAAGTATTTTACTACACTGCATTTTAAGACAATGGATAAAAAAACAGCTCCCAGATCCAAAATAGAAGTCAACATCTAAAAGTGCCTTGATAGACTGAAAGAAGAAAAGACTTTACTAAGATAGAAAACGCTGCCAAGATGGGTGGCTGGAGGTAAAGACATCAGAGATTCGACTTCTGCCACTGCCCTTTTAATCAAATGCTCACAAAGTGTGCAAAAGCAGGTCTCTTCTCACGGACAGCTGGAGAACAGATGGAATCCGATGACGTGTAGAGTTGATAATCATCTAGAAAACCAGGAGGGAAAGGCTGGCTAGGGACATGTATTACTCTATTAATACCAATCCACACAGCCACCACCCCACTGTCCCCACTCCCCAAAGGAATGCAAATGTCAGGAACAACTCTCACAGCCTCACGAATCATGGCAGTGAAACCCTTGATTTCCCAGCTCCTTGATGTGACCTTTTATTACCAGTAGCCTTACTAATTGGCTTTAAATTACTGTCGACACATCTGAACACAGCATATTCCAGAGAGACCTGTAAAAGGAACTCTGTTGAGGATCTGTACCCTGCACAAGCAGTGAGGTTGAGCAGAATCCTATATTGGCAGCAAGAGCCAATTGCAGCCAAATGAAGTAGCCAGCTGGATCTTTTGTCTAGCAACCTCCCTCCTCCATCCTCGATAAACACATGCCCAGTGGCTTGGAGGAATCAGAGATCACAGGAAATCCAGTAAGTGTGAACTCGGGAGTTGTCACCCTCAGCATTGCTTTCGTCACTGTGTAGAGGTGTGTGCATATCAAATGCTTAGTGTTACCAGTTCATTGAATTTGGGCCATTGCAATGGCAACTTTTTTCCAAACATTTACACAGGAGTTTTGTGCCTAGGTTCCCAGTGATGCAAGCAGACTTATCACTGAGCGACTAAGCAGATTAAAAATGTAATAAAATTAAAATAAAATCAATTTTGAAAAAAAAAAAACGCTCAACATTGTATGCTCTCTTTTAAAGATTCCTAAAATACATGAGCACATTATGGATTCTGGGGAGTCCTGGAGTTCAATAAAACTTAACATCATTTAATCTAGAATTTTCTAAATACATTTGACAGAAAATTCCTTTATACAGGCAACCCCTATAAAAATACTACAAAAGTATTTCATGGCCATTCTATCTTAATACAGTCATCTTTCTGTATCAAAACAGAACATTTTATTATCGACAAGTTGGCAAAAGTATGGCGTACTTCTATGATAGGTTGTCATCTATATAATTTGGTCCATAAACTGGCTATAATATTTAATTAATAAACCTTGGCAATAATCAAGAGGAGACAAAAATCACTGTTCAGTTGAAATCCCATGGCATGATGAGTTAGTATGGGGTCTTTTTTCCTTAATTGCTTGTTATCCATTTTGTGAAATATTTTATTTGCATTAATGAAAATGGGCAATGTTATTTTTGCTTTAGAAGAAATGTGATCCCAGGGGAATTCTGCAAATGTTTCATAACAACATTCATTCTCTGTGCCCTCACCCCCCAAAATCTCCATGTGAGTAGCCAAATTTTAAAGAAGACCTTCCGGGTAAAAAGCATGTACTACAGATTGAGAGTCCTTGCTCCTTGTTTCAGAGGTTGTTAAATTCAATCGATGAGACAAGAGAACCATGCTAAGAAATAAGGGCATAATGCTCTAAACACTAGAAGAATAAAAGAGGGCTAGCTCTCACTTAAAACTGGGACTAGATCAGGCAGATCTTCATGAAGTGGATGTCGCTGGAGCAGAGCTCTGGAGAAGGAGCTGACCATTAAGCCACAGATGAGGACAGCAAGAGTATTGAATGACTAAGGAGAAACAGTGCAGAATGAAAGAGACCAGTGGCATTTAAATTATTTTTCCGGCCCTTGAGTACTAGTTAGGACATTTGAAATGTGGAAATAGATCAAGCACACGATGAAGGGCCAGTGAAGATTTTGAGAAGACGTCAAAGAGCACTGTACCCAGGGAGAAGCACGTAGGTTCCATGAGGAGAGAGTGATCAAGAGCAATGGTCCCCAGGGCAGCAGCCTCAGCACGTGCCATGTCAGAAATGCACATTCTCAGGGGCACCTGGGTGGCTCAGTTATTAAGCATCTGCCTTCGGCTCAGGTCATGATGCCAGGATCCTGGGATGGAGCCCCGCGTCGGGCTCCCTGCTTAGCAGGGAGTCTGCTTCTCCCTCTCCCACTCCCCCTGCTTGTGCGTGCGCGCGCTCTCTCTCTCTCCCTCTCTCTCTCTCGCTGTATCTCCGTCAAATAAATAAAATCTTAAAAAAAAAAAAAGAAATGCACATTCTCAGGCCCGCCCCAGACCTACAGAATCAGAGACTCTGAAAGTGGCGTCCAGGAATCTATGTTTTAACAAGTCCTTCTGGGGAGTCTGATGCATGCTCAAGTTTGAGAACTGCTGGTCTGACGACAAAGTCGTTTACAAGATAATTCTAGGAATTGTCCAGTAAACGGGTTAAGAGTTAATCCAGGTAAAATATTCATAAGACGGTAAAGAATAGATGGCGGGGGCAGGGCGGGGAGAGACTGAATTCACCAAACGGTCAGAGATCTGGAGGGTGCAAGATCATCTCTTCAAATACTATCCTAAATTTCCCGGACAGATGACCACAGTTCCCTTTTTCCCCCCAGTGTGTGATACTATAGGAGCACAACTGAACAAGTTCTGCAGACTGACCAGCTTCGAGGAAGGAGAGATGGAGAGGACTCAAAAGAATTCCAAGTTTTAAGCCTCAGAGACAAAGAGACCAGCAAAGCAGGAGGCGATATGAATAGAACAGGATGGATCCATGTGTTTAGTTTTTACTATTTATACCCTTACTAGTGACAAAAGGATTTACAGAAGCTTATAAAAATGCATACTATGCAGTATGTTTAAATAACATAAGGTAAGGGTGCCTGAGTAACTCAGTCGGTTAAGCATCTGCCTTCGGCTCAGGTCATGATCCATGATCCCAGGGTCCCTGCTCAGCAGAGCGTATGCTTCTCCCTCCCTCTCTGCCCCCCCTCCATGCTCTTGCTCTTGCTCTCTCTCAAATAAATAAAATTAAAAATAAATACCATAAGGTAAAATAAAAATCAAAAATGAGGCCAGATAAAAAAATAAGTATAGAAAAATTAGATGAAGCCATGAGGGACCAGAAGAGGGCCACAAACTTGACTTTAAACTTCTTTGTACTCGTGACCCCCAAAAAGTCAGACGATTCATGAGAGCAAAGTAGATCAGTTGATTTAGCTCATTTCTTCTATACTGAAACCAGAGAGAAATTTCCACCTTAGACCATCAAAGAAGAGACTTAGAACTAACAAATAATGTTCCCAATACTGCTGTTGGAGATGATTTGGTTTAAGAACAGCAGGGGAGGGGCACCTGAGTGGCTCAGTCGTTAAGCGTCTGCCTTCGGCTCAGGTCATGATCCCAGGGTCCTGGGATCGAGCCCCGCATCGGGCTCCCTGCTCGACGGGAAGCCTGCTTCTCCCTCTCTCGCTGTGTCTGTCAAATAAATAAAATCTTAAAAAAAAAAAAAAAAAAAAAAGAACAGCAGGGGAATTGTATGTGCCCGCAGGACAATAAGGTGAACATTTTCTGCAGAAAGATGAGACAGTGAATCTGAAGCTCAGGAAGAAATATGAAGTGAATGAACTGGGAATTTTCCCACGTGAAGGAGTTGCCTGGTGGACAGATGACAACACAATAAGAGAAATACAACTGAAAAGGTCCTGTTGCTATTAGGGTTTATGACTATAATATAGAAAATACTGCCTAAACAATGATATGATATTGTCACAAAGATTATATACGAACAGGCTTCAAACATGAATATTTAATTAAAAATCTAAAAGTGTTTCCCTATTGGGAAAAAACTAAGTCTGCTACATTTTAAATTTATGAACACTAGTCTGATTACCATTCAAAAAGATTCAATATCAAATGTCAACACTGATTTTCATCAACTGGCAATTGCCCTTAGTGACATCAATCTATAAAATCTCATTTATTGCTAATTTTAGAAGAACATGTTTATTGCATTATATGTGGCAAATATATTTTTAAACTACAATCCAAAAAATGTGTTGGGAAATAATTCCTACGATAAATGTGATATGAAAGGAACCAACTCCACTGGTTAAATTAGCTGCTCTGTTTATGTCACAGAACAGAACTTTCTCATAAGGCCATTTCCAAAAGGCAACTATATTCCAAAGAGCAGCGTAAGACTGAGGACTGTTTGGGATGCAACTAGCAGAAAGTGATTCTGACTTTTACATGTGCACATATATATATATCCATATACATTATCAGAAGGATATGTGAAGTGGCTCACAGATCAAAGGAGATGTTGAGTAAGATCTATGAGGTCTGCGAGGCCACTGCTCAGGGGACCTACCGTCTTCAGGATGTATCACAACCTCAATGTTTTCCATTCTATGCTTGAGTCGAGTTTCCCATTCCTAGGACAGAGAGCATGGCTTCACATGCCCATCACTTGGCTAGAGAAAGGCAGGGCCTGGGGATCAAAAGCCCCTCCCAAGCAGCCTTCCTTAGCACCTGAGAAGTGAGGTTGTGTTATGGCAAAAGAGAAGAGCAGGAGGAAAAAAGAGGTCTACCACATGCCACAAGTGTATATTTCTGCTGGGAAAGCAAAAACCAATGTGAATATGGACATAAAACGTGAATCCAATCATCACCCAGAAACTAGAGTATTTTCACATGCACATCCCTTGAGTATCTTAAGAAACCAGGAATTTGCTGCAGGGTATTATCAACTCAGGAGGGATCCTCATCAGATCAGGAGGATCTTTTTTTCTTCAATAAGAATGTGACAGAACCATTTTGTCTTATTCCTACATTTCATAAGAAGTTAAATTAAAAGGAACAAGGCAGGGGCGCCTGGGTGGCTCAGTCGGTGAAGTGTCTGCCTTCAGCTCAGGTCATGATCCCAGGGTCCTGGGATCGAGTCCCGCGTCGGGCTCCCTGCCCAGTGGGGAGCCTGCTTCTCCCTCTCCCTCTGCCCCTCCCCTGCTTGTGCTCTGTCTCTAAGAAATAAAATCTTAAAAAAAAAAAAAAGGAACAAGTATTGTTCATCTTATGCTTGAAATAAGCCAATATTATACCATTAATGCAAACTTAGACAATGAAAATTAAGTCCAAATGACAGGAAGCACAGTCTCAATGCCTTCTATACTGTTTCAAGAGAGCATTATTTTGAATTCTGAGTTTTATAATTTAGAAAGGATGCAGCAAATTAAAACTATATATTCAGAGGACATGACAGGAGAGCAAGGAAATGATCAGAATAACAATGAAGGAAAACAGGACCATTTCACATGAGGACTTGGAGAGTCAATGACAATGTCGTAAGCCTACTACACTGTAGTGCACACAAAACCTGAATGCGTTCTCCAAAGACAGAATTTAGTTCCCATTCTTCCGATTTTGCTGTGTGATCTGGAACAAGTTGCTTACCATCTCTGGGTCTTGGTCTTCATATCTATAAAAGGTGTTGTGTTGTGGCTAATGGCAGGGATATTAATCAGAGAGACCCAGGTCCAGATCCCACCTTCACGGCTTACTGGGTAAGTGATTTTGGTCTGAGTCTCTATAAAATAAGGACAAATAAAGATGCAATCTCCCTTGGAGTTTATTGTGAGGATTTAAGTACTGTAAATATCCTGGTACAGTGATAGATACATAGATCAAGTTAGAGTATTCAATTACCAATTACCAACCAATGGTAATTGTAACTATTTGGTAAGAGGATTCTATGAAATATTTGGAGTGCCATCCCAGAAGAAAGGGACAACATTTTCTGTGGTGTTGTAGGACCACTGGCTAAAAACAGGTATGTAGGTTTTTCTTCAATTGAAGGAATTTTTTTTTTTTTAAAGATTTTATTTGAGAGAGAGAAACAGAAAGAGAGCCAGGAAGGAACAGAGGGAGGACAAGCAGACCCCACACTGAGCACAGAGCCTGACACAGGGCTCCATCCCAGGACCCTGAGATCATGATCTGAGCCGAAATCAAGAGTCGGACCAACCAATTGAGCCACCCGGGGTCCACAACGGAATGATTTTCAATTAACTAGAACTAAGAAGAGAAAATGTTCATTTGTGAAGTAACAGGCTTCCCAACAGTGGAAATATTTCAAAGACATAAGCTAAATAATATCAGTTGGATGTGGAACAGCTTTTTATATTTTGTCTAAGTATTTAAGGTCCCCTAATGACCCAAATGTTCATGAATTTCAGCCGAGTGCGGTACCAAGCGCATTCATAGTTTATAATATTAATGTACCACTGCCCTCTAGTGTATAACCTAAGATAAAATCATGAATACCAAAAAAAGACAGAAAGAAAATGGCACAAGCACCGTGCAAAAATTTTTATTCAGTGAAGGTTACCTCACTACTCATTGAATAAAACCTTCTCATTTTCAGAGGAGAAATTAGGAATAAAAAGCTAAGTGTTTAGCCGAGCTGGCTACAGAGCAGAGATGGGAAGGCTGGGCCCCTGGCTCTCAGGTCAGAGTTCTGCCTGCTCCGTCCCATCCACGGGACCACAGCATAGAGCCCTGGGTAGCACCCCTCACCTGGGCCAGAGGTCCCTGCTTCCAGCCATCCAACTGCACAAGTCAAGTTCCCCTCCGCACCATCAGCCCAGTGCATCCTCAATCACAAGTTCAAACACTTACAACTATGTTGCTGAAAAAACAATGGTTAATGAGGCCTTGTTGACAAGAACAGTCCGTTATCAGCAAGCTAATGACCACTCGGGCCACAGCAGGGATGCCAGCCTGCAATTAGGTCTGCAGTGATGTACACACAGAAAGGGACTCTAGTTATAATTAAACCTGATCCTTTAGTCCAATTGCTCATTAGGAAAGAAAATAAAACAAAACACAGTCCCCACAACAAGAAGGCCGAAAGCTAGTCCTTTGGTCCAGGGATGGAATTCTAGGCCATTGATGGATTAAGCCAAGTATCCGCCTCCGAGTGAGCGCTTACCCTTATATTCACATTCAGAATACTTTGAAATGAAGGGGGATGGTTTTTTCTGTCTCAGTGATTTTAAAAGTCATGCCACACAGGACGGTGAATAATCTTATTTTGTTTATCAACACTTCCCAATTGTTTTTATTATGAACTTGTATAACTTGTGCAATTAAACATTAAAAACCTAATTGGCAAACCCTGGTTAAGTGATGAAAAAATATCTAGGTAGGAAATACAAGAATACATAAAAGCACAAACCTTTCACCCTCAGGAGGCGGCCCTACTCTATTGGATGGCAAGGTGACGTCGTCAAGTTTAGCATGGGTTCTGGAACCAGACAGACCAGGGTTTGTAAGGACAGTTCTGCCAGTTAATGCCTTTGAGATCTTGGCCAAACGTCTTTAAGGAGGGTGATTTCATTTAGGATTAAATGAAAGATCTTATGTAAAGATCCTAGCAGATGCAAAAAGTAAATAAATAAATAAAGGGATCTAAAATTAGAAGCTTCTTCCTCTTCCCCTTACCCCTTTGCATTACCCCTTCATTCTCCCCATAATCCCAAGAACATGCCTAAATCTAGAAAGAGACGGGTCTCACTAAGAAAGACCTACCGACGTAAGGTGTTGGGTTGCTGAGGTAAGTAGGAAGGAGCAGAGAAGAGCAAGCAGGTGCTGATGGAAATACGTGGCTTCACTGGGATTTTAACTCCCCCCAGTGTTGAGAAGGTGAAGAAAAAGTAGAGGATGAAGCTAATAGGATTACAGAAGACTGGTTTTTTCCATTTCTTCCCATGTGGTTCCCCCCACTTCTTTCCTTCTTGCCTCTTTCATATTTTCCCAGGGAAGTAAAAGATGAGGGGCTTTCTTAGCCCCTTCACTTTTCATCTGCAACTTCTTGCTCCTAAGCCTGCCCCCTGGCTCCTGTCCTTTTCAATCCACGTCACCGGCAGCCTCTAGAACCGAATGCCTTCAAACTTCCTTTTCGTTACATTATACTTTCCCATACATCCCTTCAATCTGTTCATCTCTACTGGTCTTTTATCCGTCTGTCTAAAAGCCTTCTGAGGGCTTCTCTACTCTGAATATTCAGTCTTGCAAGTCCTTAAATTGCCACGTCTCCTCTCTAGCTAATAGAAAGGGGAAGGACTGTGAATATATAATTTTTTGAAGTGTTCCAGTGCTCAAGGGGCTTATAATTTAGCTCTGGAGGCAAGACTGCTACTTCACTAGAAACAATGGTGATCAATAAAAGGCAGCATATAATTAAGTCCTAAATTGTGTTGCCAGACTTAGTTTCTACAGCTGGAGGGACGTGAGAAGAGGGAATGCCCCAAGATGGGATGATCAGGGACAACTTGAAGGAAGCACCCGACCAGAATAATGCTTGTAGCAATTACTCAATAAATGTTTGTGACTTGATTTTGATTTGAGATGAAGCCTTGAAAATCATTATCATAAGATCACCAATCCTCCCTTCTATTTGACAATTACCCTTATTCATGGATTTTAAAGGTGCACATTATTTCCCATTTTAACAACTCTGAAACAAGGATATAGCTTTTCATTAATATCTCAGCATGTGTCAGAAATATGCAGTGCTTTTTCTTCGTGGCATATGGCTTAACTGTATAACTTACAACTGATGGCTTCTTAGATTCCATAATACACCAAATTCATTGAGCATCTAGTATGTCCCACGCTATTCTTCTTGACTGAGGGGATGGGGGAACCTCAAATGTAAAGTTTCTCCTGTGGAGTTTGCATGGCGGTCAAGGAGATGGACCATAAATAAAGGAGCAACTGTGTGATGAACTGAAGCCAGGCACTGTGACCGAGCAGGAACTAGACTGAACCCTACATCCCCATCTACTGTGTTAGGAAAGAAAAAATATTTAGAAGCAAATTTTTAAAATTCAAATTCTAGGCCACCTGGGTGGTTCAGTCGGTTAAGCATCTGCCTTCGGCTCAGGTCGTGATCCCAGAGTCCTGGGATCAAGCCCCAGGTCAGGCTCCCTGCTAAGTGGGGAGCCTGCTTCTCCCCCTCCCTCTGCCCCTCCCCCTGCTTGTGAGTGCACGCTTTCTCTCAAAAATCTTTTTAAAAATCGAGTAAAATAGAATTCAGATTTCACGTAAGGAGAAATTACAATTTGGGAGAAATTGAATATAATATAATGTAAATTGGATCTAGTAAAGTAGCCGATTAATGGAAAGACATCAAGCTTGGCAACTGTCTTCATAGCCATGGTACAACCCTACACAGTTTTGTCTTTTCAGCAATTTTGTCAATGGTTTGGGCAAACAAGATATTACATTTGTGTCTAATTTGCAGGTAATAAATCTTGGAAGAAGAACAAGTACATGAGATGGAGTTAAGGCACAAAAAAATGACAGAATAAGACAGTGGGCTAAACCTAAATAAGAACCACCAGGAAGTGCTGCTTTCAGATTGAAATTTTCATTTGCAAAAGAACAGGAGAATCTATGCTGAAACAGAAGTACAGGTAATAAGATTTGGGGATTTGGGTTGCTGACAAGATCTACAAGAGATAAAATTTCTAAGGTTAAATTGTCTTAAGTCTGCTATGCTGAATACCTCTTGTTCTCCTTGTACTGGCCTCCTTCTGGGGTGAACATCGCATTCAGTGTGAGCTGACATCATGTAGACAGAGGCTCAGCAAGACTCAACTGACAGATTTGCTTCTAAGAATCTATGAATCTCAAAATTGTATGTAACATTATGGAGTCTTTTTCAAGGAAGACTGCATAACTTCTATCAGATTCTCAAAGAATTCAGAACCACGGTTTTTAAAGGAACGCGGGCCAACTCTTATGGAACCAAAGGAGAATCCGAGTTGATAAAGGGCCTGGGGGAACACACCACATGAGGGAAAGCTGAAGAAGGAACTACTTAGCAGAGAAAGAGGAGCGTCTTTAAATATTTGAAGGAGCTTATTGGAGAGAACCTGGATCTAGTTTACACGACTCTGGAGGGTAGAACCAGAATGAAAAAGTGAGTCACTAAGGTAATTTCCCCACATCGTAGAATCAGAATTATCTTAATGCAATTGGCTGTTTGTAAGATGGTTTCTTCCTGGGCGTGTTTGGAGATGGGCAATGACATCGTAAAATTCTACCCTTGATCTCAAGGGTCAGCAGATGCTTTCTATGAAGGGCCAAACAGTAAATAATTTCAGCTTCATGCATCATATGGTCTCTGACACAATTACCCACCTCTGCCATTATAGTGTAAAAGCAGCCTAGACAATACATACAGGAGCGTGGCTGTGTGCCCATAAAACTTTACAAAAAACTGGTCACAGGCTGGATTGACCCTGCACTGCAGTTTGCCAATCCCCAGCCTGGATAGCTGCTCCTAAAGGCTCCTAGAACTCCAGAATTCTTCGGCTCTGAGATCTGAACCTGGAGGCCTATTTACCCACAACCATATACAACACCCACACAAAGCCCAGATTTTTAGGAAGGCTACAAAAGCAAATAAACAAGAAAAAGGAGGAGCAATGTTTATGGTGTGTAGGGAGCAGAAATGAACCCATTTACGAATTTTTGCTCGAAGACCTAGAATTTAAACTCATCCCGACACAATACAGCCTTCCTCATAGATTCAGATAATCCTGCACTAAAGAGAACAGGTTTTTGTTTTGTTTTGTTTTGTTTTGTTTTTACAGCCACAGGTAGGAGGTGAGCAGGTGATTAGTGAGGTCTGTATCCTCAGCCCCAGCTTGTTACACTGCTGGTCAATTACACAGCTTGTTACAAGTGTGTGTGTTTGCACCTGTTCAAGCCTTCAAATGTGCTGATCTCATATTAATTAAACAACTCCTTAGAAGCAGGTTAAAAACATATTACATGCTGCCATCCTGCGCCTGTCCCAGCCTTCCCTCAGTGGCCCTTTATCCATAAGGGAACATCTAACAAGTGTAAGGAGCAATGTTCATTTGTAATTAGGGAGGGGCTCATTATCCCCCAATTAATGCTGCCATTACTAGGTGAAAACAGTTGTTGGTACACAGTACAGACTAGTGACTAATAAGGGTTAATGAGCTAAGCTCCCTCTCAAAAGTAGGACAGCCACCTTCCACATGGACCGGGGGTTGGGAAAGGGTCATCAATAGTCTAAAATGAAAGACAGGCATGATGACCCTCCTCTTTCTTAGTGGGTTAGGAGACAGAAGTCCATAGCTAACCAGTACACCTTCCAAATGTAACATTTCCAGGTGACTTGAGTTGTCAAGGATCTCTGGCTTAGAATCTGTGAAAAACAGGAAACCACCATGGCAGATGAGCGTGGGAGCTGGTCTTAGGCAGACCGAAGAATGGACACTGTATGTGTATAGTGTATTATAGAACATCAGACATGAATTCTCCATTTCAATAGTCCTGTTGAATTTTTAATTTTTTTTTTTAAAGATTTTGTCAGAGAGAGATAGAAAGTGCACAAGCAGAGGGAGCAGCAGGGGGAGAAGCAGACTCCCCGCTGAGCAGGGAGCCCGATGCAGGACTGGATCCCAGGACCCTGGGATTATGACCTGAGCCAAAGGCAGACGCGTAACCCACTGAGCCACCCAGACATCTCTAAATGTTATTTTTATTAGGAGCATGGAATAGTAGGTAAAAACAGAGGACTGAGTTTGGGGATTTGCTCCATTACAGACCTCGAGAATTGTTAGTGTTTCTATTACAACAGCTCTTATGGCAAATCCTAATCACCTGCTTATCCATACATCATTCATACCCACGGCACAGCTTCGGAGCAGAGAGTCAATAAATCCACCTGCGCACAAGGTGCTTTCCTATATTACTAACTATATAATTTACCATGATTAATCTTTAATTTTTGAGACTCTAGGATCCTGGAAAGCAGATGGTTTGTAGCAGGTCTGTCATTCATTCTCTCCCTTTACCAGGGGCACCCCCAGAAAATAAAAAGTATATAGTCACCGAGCACCCCTAGATGCCAGCCCTGCATCAGACACAGCAGTGTACTTTCTCTCAAGTTGCGCTTACATAATAACGTTAATGTAAAAAAAATTCCCGACCTACGGGGCGCCTGGGTGGCCCAGTCGGTTAAGCATCTGACTCTTGGTTTAGGCTCAGGTCATGATCTCAGGGTCATGAGATCAAGCCCCGTGTCAGGCTCTGCACTCATCGAGGAGTCTGCTTGAGATTATCGGCCCCTCTCCCTCTGCCCATCCCCCAGCTCATGCACCCGCACTCTCTCAAATCTTTTTTTAAAAATAATATCGTGTAAAAATATTCCCAACTTACCTAGTTGCAAAGAGCAACTGAACTTCAAGTGCCCTATTAATACCCTAAAGATAGAAAATTCTGTTCCTCCAAACTTTCAGTCATCCAGGCTTCAAATGTGGATTTTTTTCCTCCACCAGATGTCATTACTAATTTTAAATTTTTTCACCTTAAATACCTTAGTAACAGAGATATTTTATTCTTTATCAGTATGGTAATTTTTAAAAACGTATACTGCCCAGTGTTGACAAGGGTGGGAGTATGCAGGTCCATTAGTGGAGATGTACACTGGAAAACCATTTAAAAATATATTGAATCACATTTCTACTCCTAGGAATGTCGCCTTCAAAAGCACTCCCATGCTATGCAAAGTGTGAGTGAAAAGGCATAAAAAGCACAAATTCCCTTCAACTCAAAGATAATTAAATGAACCATGGTTTATCCACATGATGGATAACAATGCAACTTTTGAACACCTTGATGTACAATTAGATGTACCCATAAAAAGACATTCAAGACATAGAAGTGAAAAGGCAAATTGCCAAAGAGCTTCCTTCTACTCTAATACAAATAGGGATAGTAATTATAGCAAAAACAACACAAAAAATATATATGTTCAAGGGGAAAAAAACTGTAGAAAAATAGCTCAAATGACAAAGCATGATCTTTGGGAAATGATAGTATGAAAGGAATTCCACTTCTTATGTTATTAAATATTTGTAAATTCTTACACAGAATATAAACCATATATGGTAATATCTGCTATAATTTTTTCTGAATAAAAAATACAATATAAAAATATATAATATTCTATTTGCTTGTACTCAAAACAAAAAATGAAAGTTTTTTTAGATCTCTGAGTGGAAAACTGACTCTTTAAAGTGACCATTTTCGGGGCACCTGGGTGGCTCAGTCAGTTAAGCATCTGCCTTCAGCTCAGGTCATGATATCAGGGTCCTGGGATCGAGCCCCGCAACGGGCTCCCTGCTTAGCTTCTCCCCTCTCCCTCTGACCCTCCCCCCGCTGTTCATGTGTGCTCCTGCACTCGTTCACACTCTCTCTGATGAATAAAATCTTTTGAAATTTTTAAAAAATAAAGTGACCATTTTGAATCTTGCTAGAAATCCCAAATTCTTGTTCTCAGCTGATCACTCCAGTTGAAACACCACCAAAGAATTACTAGTGTTTTCACACCTACACCTCACCCAAGAAGTGGCAGAATTCCAAGTAATGTTGTGAATGGCAGTTAACTTACTATTCTAGGACGTTTGCCCCTCTTCTGCTTAGTAGTCATCTTAGAAATACCTATTCAGGCAGACACAGCCAGACATGTTTTCTCCCACATAGAGAGCCAAACAAATGCTTCAAGACTTCAAAAGATCATCAAAAAAAAAAAAAAAAGAAAAAAATTGATGGTACCCATCGACTCCATATATCTATTTTCCAATACCAGGAGATACTGACAGAATACCTGAGTAACCCAGGAATATCACAGCAAGACTCCTTGCGTTGATCCTGAGAGCGAGCCAAGTTTAGAACTTCTGTGGCATTCCTGCAGCCAAGAAATTCTCTCCCCCCACCCCCCACCCCCCAGGAAAAGAGATAAAGAGAAGCCAGGAAGTCAAGAGAGAAAAAAAGAAAGAGAAAAAAGCTAGATGGCAGTTTGTAGGACAAATCCCAGAAGGTTTTCCTTCCATTTTCAAATTTAAGTTGTCCTTGTTAACGGGGAAAAAAAAATTAGCATGAAAGTCCACGGAGGCAGAGTCACCAGAGTCCTAGGGAAGCTGGGGCAAAGACGTGGTGCTCAGGGCTCAGCCTTCAGGTTCTATGAAGGCAACTGATTTGATTGACAAGATCCAATACATGCAGTATAATCATGCAAGTGCTTGCACAGTGGGAGTCTTAAGATTTTTTAATGGTCCAAGTAAATGTTTTGTAACATCTTTGAAGCTTTGCAAGCTAAAGTTAAGTAGTATGGCCTCTGGCAATGGTCCACACATTTTGAAAGCATGAGAACCTCAAACGTCAAAGGACAGTCTTGCAGATCCCTCACAAGTAACAGTTCTACTGTGACTGTTTAAAAATATTTGACACACTTCAGGGGCGCCTGGATGGCTCAGCTGTTAAGTGTCTGCCTTCGGCTCAGGTCATGATCCCGGGATCCTGGGATCGAGCCCTGCATAGGGCTCTCTGCTCCGTGGGAAGCCTGTTTCTCCCTCTCCTGCTCCCACTGCTTGTGTTCCCTCTCTCGCTGTGTCTCTCTCTGTCAAATAAATGAAATCTTTAAAAATAAAATAAAAATATTTGACACACCTTAAAAGAACGTGTGCCAATGTCAAACTCCAAAGATGTCAAAAGAATTTATGCTGTAGCACCTAGTACCATTTTTAATAAATTAATTTAAAAAAAAATGTGTGCCAAATGCGTACTCAATTGTTGCAGGAATGAAAAAAAACAACACATAAAATAGTTAACCTACAGTTTTTGGAGGGACTGTCCCCTGATCTACAGATTGGGCCATTCTCCTTGGAGTAGAAATTCGGAGTGCAAATGGAGGGCCTGCTTTACCCTCTTGTCTATGTGCTGGAGCAAACCTGAAGCTATGAATCAAAAAGAGTCTAAGCTTTGCCTGGACTCCACCCAATCCCAAATGGAAACTGGGGAGCTTTCCAGGTGGCAAGTGTCCTATTAGACTTCAACTTCCACAAATGGTCAACCCTATGCCCTGCTTAGCTGTTAAGCATGTGGGTCTGTGCTCAGCCAGCAACATGGCTTACCTGTTCTTCAGCTATTGCTGAAAGGACTAACCGTGAAGTCACTGATGCTTAATTGTATCAAATCCTAGCTAAAGAGATATATTTATGAAAGACGATTGGGCAGTCTTTTTCTCTACATCTATGCTTATTGATCTCACTTACATGTACAATGTAAAACAGTCAAACTCAGAAGCAGAGAAACTCCTAGAAGCATAGAACAGTGGTTTTGCCAGGTGCTGGGGAGAGGGGAAAGGGGAGAGGTCTTGGTTAAGGAGTACAAAGTTTCAGTTTTGCAAAATGAGTAAATTCTGGAGCGCGGGGGGCTACAGTTAACCATACTATATTATATACTTGAAATTTGCTAAGAGGGTAGATTTTAATTACCCTCAACACACACACACACACACACACACACACACACACACACACACACACA